>NC_088203.1:62145784-62371046 GCF_037126465.1 Ornithodoros turicata
CCTGCAAGGCACGAGTAAGTGTGTCTCCAATCGAAATGTTGACGTCGAAGTCATGCAGGTTGGAGTGAAGCATGACGCTTTTGAGAGAGATGCGGACAAGCAATTACAGGCTTTCTGGGAATTGGAGCATTTGGCATTATCAAGCCCGAACAGCTGAACCTGGATAGTACTACAGCGTTTTCGCTCTACTGCCCGGTTTAAAGATGGAAGATATGTAGTACGTCTCCTTTGGAACTTGGAGAAGCTCTCGATGTCAGGGGACAATAAAGCCCTAGCCGCTCAGCCGTCTCAAGAGCACCACGAAGAGGTTGCTCCAAGATCTACGTATGTTTAATGCAGGAGTACGACCATACGATACGGGGATATTTACGCAACGGCCATGCAGAACGCGCGCCAACCTCATCCGCTGCTGGAGATTTCTGAGGCAGGACAAGGCAGCAGATGGAGGTAAGTCGCGTAATGTTAGACAAGTCAGCCATGCGATGCAAACGCCAACACATAGGAAAAAAAAAGAAAAAATACGGTGTGTGTCAGTTACAGCTTCATCTTTTAGAAATTAGGCCCCAGTGGGTGTATTTCCATGTTTTATTTTCAGTACTGACTTGGAAATGCCTGATGTGTTCACAGGGATTCTGGCACCACCGAAAAGTTTCGTTTACACTCCACGTCCCAACTTTCACCTTCTGGGTTTCAAGCTGAAGGCTGTCACCACTGCCAACCCCTGCCCCTTCAAAATTCATCCGTTTTCGTTGACGGAACAGTGACGTCTGCACCTGGTACTGAGACATTTCATTTTCTGATCAGTCAAGTACATTGCATCACTTGTGCTCGACTTCTTTTATTCGTATACCCTTGCTGTTGCTCGCTAGCTTGGAACAACCATGCCTGAGGTGTTTGTGTTCTTAGTCCAGTGATTTCAGAGTATACATTTAAACAGTATCATATGCATGGTAGCACATCTTGTGTATTTTGAGTAAGGCATAAATTTAAGTATTAGTTCAGTTGTTGTATTTTGGTCACAAATAAGGTGTTCTTCCAGAGCCCTCGAGGGTTATATTAAAGCAGTTTCATGTGCGCAACAGCACATATGTTTTCTGAGTTTTGAGTAAGGTAAATCTAAATCTTCCAGCTGATGTTTTTCGAGACGTTTCAGGATTACATTCAAGCAGCCTCATGTCTGCAACAGTATATTCTTTTTCTAAGGTTTAAGTAAGGTAAATCTGTCAGCTGTTGTGTTCTGGCAATGCAACAGAAGCTTATGTTGCATTCAAGTGGTGTCATGTATACAAAAACTTGTTTTATGCCTTTCTGTAGCTGCTGTACTAATATTGTGAGTACAGCGACATTCCTGCAAAACATATCAGAGCATCTTGTGTGCTATTATTGGTATTATCTGAATGGAAAGAAGGGAGAGGGTGCAGGCAAGCTGGTTTAGACCCATGTTGTTCACTCACTTGTTCCGTGTCTCTCGGTCCGCTACCATGGGTATTTTGATAATGTTGATTATTCAATGGCTTGAGCTAACATAAACGTTCTTACTTCCAGATAAACCTGTCACGCATGGTGCCCTACCCCTTGGTATGTTTAGTTCAAGATTGTACCGAAACAATTCACGTTGTGGCGTGGGTTTGCGGCAGAAACCCAGATGGCAGCACCGGTAGGAACCGGTTGTGCGGGTTGTGTTTAGGGGGCGTTTTCTTGTGGACAGGTGGTAAAAAGCGGTGCAGAAGGGAAAACTGTCTAGTTTTTGTCTGGTTGCTGGTTGGACTGTTGGCCTGCTCTCCCTAAGGTAAAAATAGACCTTGATCTATGTTGCATTAATTTGGTTGTTGTACTGCTTGTTCCTCTGCGTGCGGAATGGACGGGCTGACTGCCCGGGTTGTAGTAACGTAGGTTTTCGTCAACACCACCAACGTAGGTTTCCACTACTGGCGCCCAACGTTTGGGGTCCGAGCTCGTCTGTTCCGCGGCGGGCAACACGCGACACTGTTTGTTTGCGTAACAACAACGGGTGTTGTTTCCAATGCAGCCCCCAATAGACGGATTATCTCCGATGAATAGAAGGATTAGCCATTGTGTAGGGTACACCACTAGAGGGCGCTACGAGCGACGCCTCACCACTAGGGGCCGCTGCTGTCGCATTCCGCGGATGACGTCATTGCTCCTTCGGGGAGCATGGTGACAGATAGCGGAGGCATTGGATGGCGATGCGAAATAGAGCGCCCCCTTGTGCAAGGCTGTGGTGGCGCTGCGGGCGACATGACAGCTCCTTATTTTCCTTCCTCCATGTGACAGACGCTCTCGGTGGCGGCTCTCCACGGCGGTGTCATGGTCTCGTGACCGCGATACGCGGCGTCGGCGGCAAAAGGGTTTTGGGTCCAGCGTTGTGTACGAGTCTTTGAGCGAGTTTATATTAATCTCACTCCGTTTATTGTTCAACTGATGGTTGTTGTTTGAGAGCTCAATTGCTATGCTGTGAGATTGGGGTGTACGGCACGCATACGGCATACGACAATATAAATAAATAAATATAAACAAAAGGACGTGCACGATAAATTACGCCACATTATTATGGCTTCCCGTGTTGCTACACTTTGCATTATAAAGGCGCTTTCGCTAACCAGTCCGTTCACAAACAGCCGTGTGCATCCCTTGGTGTATTTATTAGACTTGGATACTTTCCTTTTAATTGCCTAATAACGCTTTTGTGACTCGAGCGCGTATATTAGAAGGCTCCAGACTCGCGCAATATTATTTTGGTGATGGCGCATATGTTCAGACAAGAGCGGAGGAAAGTTGTTCCCCCCCATTTGCTTTATGTATTTATTCACCTCAGTATGTCATTCTCACATACTAGTTTAAATTTAATTAGCGATTAGTAATACTGCAGTATATGCAATTTAGCACACTACAGTGCTGTAAGATATATTGTACAAGCGCCTTGGCTGCAGAATCACTGGGTGGATATCTGTAAAATTTTAGTGCCTTCTTTTCTGTGGTGGTCACTGTCACTAATAGGGATTCAGTTAAGTGTTGTGGCAATTCCAATGTAAACAGTCATCTGCTATATTGGAAAGTGAGTGATTATGGTCAAACAAGTCAATTAACATGATACCTTCTACAATACCATCTGTGATTCCTAAATGTCAGTATACAACAAGTCAGTATATGACAAGGTATGAAGAAATGTTAACGTAGTGCATGCTATTCAAAGCAAGTTCTTCCACCCCCCCCATCTACAAACACCCAGAAAACAAAAACAAAAAAACTGGTCAAAACCTACTGTCTATTTAACCTACTGTCTTTAACCTACTGTCTATTCAGGCGGGCATTCACTGTGTTCGTTACATTCATTGTTGGGACTACACGTCTTATGTACTGTTCATCGCCAAGCTGCTGCAATTATTCAATGACCTGGAGTGTAAAGCAAGGATTTACTCCTTCCATTTGAAGAGAGGTGGCCTACCGGATTGCCTTGTAAGTTGCATTGGGCCTTTTTTGCCATCCAATGCCCACCGGCGCAGATTATTACGTCTCTCCCGGGCCGAGTGTTACCATCGGTGTAGGATACATAGAAGAGCTGCATTTGCTCACATTGCGTTAGACGGACAAACTGGCAACACTATCAAGACGCCATCAAGATTGCTTCTTCAAGTGGTGGGCTCCGAAATGAGCAGGACTTCCGTCGCGCAGTGGCTAATGCAACGCAGGAGGCTACAAGGACATTCCGGCTCCCTTTTCATTTCTCTGCAGTGGACGCCGAATACGAGCGGCTCCGTGCCCTTCGTCGCCGCGCGGAACGGCGTGCGCGACGCACCCATCTACCACACGACCGCCAAGAAGCGCGACGTGTCCAGAAGGCTGTCCACCGGCACTTGTGTAGACTCGGACGGGATCATTGGCGTCGTTTTTCGACATCTCTCTCTCCCCGTACCCCTATGTCTCGGATTTGGGGAGTGCTGAAGGGACTTTCTACTCCTGTGGTTCAACGGCACCCGTTCCGTTCCCTGTCCTTGGCCACCTCGCGTTCTGAACTGTGCATTTCGGAGGACTACTGCGTGCGCCTCACAGCGCAGCCTCCAGGCGTGCTCTCATCAGCTCAAGGTCTTCCACCCGCTTCGCAGGCTTCGAAAGACCCGGCTCTGGACCTGCCCCTTACCCTTCTCGAGCTCGACTCTGCACTACGGGACTCTCCTCTGCATACCTCCCCTGGAGCAGACCAGATTACGTACAAGGCCCTTCGGAATCTTCCCTTGTCAGGGCGAGCATCCCTCCTACGGATCTTCAACGAGAGCTGGAGCCAAGGGGAAGTCCCTAACGAGTGGAAGACCGCGATGGTGGTCCCTCTACTGAAACCAGGTCAATCACCGCATCACATCGATTCTTTCCGCCCAATAGCTCTTACAAGCTGTGTGGGGAAGACCTTGGAACGTATAATATTCAATCGCCTGAGCTGGTACCTTGAGAGCACGGGTTTTTTCCCCGAGGAGATGGCGGGTTTTCGCCCAGGACGGTCAGCAATAGACAGCGTCATAACTCTAACCAGTAGGACACAACAGGCAAGGGCCGAAGGTTTATTGACAGCCGCTGTCTTCCTTGACGTCAAGAAAGCGTACGACAGTGTCCTCCATAGCGCAATCATGGCGACCCTTTCAGAAGCTGAAGTCGGGGGCTGCGCCTGGTCATGGATTAAAGACTTCTTGGCTGACCGCTCCCTGTTTGTGCGCACCGCTGACGGGGACACTGCGACGTTCCGCGTGCACCGTGGTGTCCCACAAGGGAGCGTCCTCAGCCCCTTATTATTCAATATCATTATGGCTTCTCTTCCTGCGCAGCTTCATAATCACACTCACATTACAATATATGCTGACGACGTATGTATCTGGACTTCCGCCGTTCGGCGTGATACGATCCAACGCCGACTACAAGGTTCATTAGACATCATTTCAAGATACCTTTTGCACCGCGGCTTGGTTGTCTCGCCTAGCAAGACAGTAGCCATGGCATTCTCACGAAGATCATTTCATAAGTACCCGCTTTTCATTGATGGCTCACCCCTGACCTTTGTCACGACCTGCCGATACCTGGGGATTACAATTGACCGTGGCCTGACGTGGTCCCAGCATGTGAAGCTGCTTGCTACCAAGGCAAATGGTTTGGTAAATGTACTCAGGCGTATTGCTGGTGCATCCTGGGGCCCGTCATGTTCTGACCTCTATCGTGTCCATCAGGCCCTGGTGTTGGGGACATTGCGGTACAGCTTACCCATCCTGCATGGTCTAAGTCGAACCCAAGAACAGGAACTGCTCAACATCCAGGCCCGTAGTCTCCGTGTCTGTTTGGGAGTCCCCAGGACAACGGAGACGTATTCTGTCTTGGCAGAGGCGCGAGAGCAGCCGGTTCACATACTGCGGGATGGTGATACCCTCCGCGCTTATACACGCTACATTACACGGCACCCGCTCCACTCTCTTTGTCGCATTGATGAGGACTGCCCGGCGTCTGCTTTCGGCAGTGCCATTGCCCGCCTGAAAGGGAGCATTCCATCTCCCGCGTCTACACCATCCTTTGCACCGGCGATGTGGACTCTTGAAAGACCCTGTATTCACTCTAACATCCCTGGACTCCAACGCAAGAAAGACGTCCCCACAGTCGTGGCCCACCAGCTCACACTGGAGCACCTCGCCTCAACACATCGACTAAGTCGCCATATATACACAGATGGCTCGGTAACCGAAGGTAGTTCGAGCGCGGCTTTCTACATTCCGGATGAAGACCTGGGCCACGGTTTCAAACTCCCCTATACAGTGTCCTCGACAGAAGCCGAACTGTTTGGTATCCTGGCAGCACTGGAGCATATTACAGAATCCGGGCACGGAACGTGGGTCATTCTTACAGACAGCAAGGCATCACTAGATATGTTGTCGTCATCTCGCCCCAGCATAATAAGCGATTTGCATACCATGACGCTTCAAAAATTCAATGAACTCTTCGCCGCTGGTTACAACATCACGTTTCAATGGGTCCCTGGCCACGTAGGCGTGTATGGAAATACACGAGCAGACGCAGTAGCGAGACGCGCTGGGTCTGATGACACTTCGGCCCTGGCACCTCTGCCGCTTACAGCCTCAACATGCCGTCTATACATACGCCGTCGGTGTGCCACATGTGCTCAGCAGTTCCGTGCCGAAACAACGACCTACAATTCATTCCTACGGTCTATCGACCCATTGATGGAGTTCGTCATCACTTGCCACCGCAGCCGTAAAGAAGAATCCCTTCTCCACCGCCTACGTCTCAATGTTGCCCGTACACCCTCACTTCTCTTCAAGAGGGGTCGGCTAAATTCACCAAACTGTAATGTCTGTGGAGTGGAAGCGGACATCCCACACCAACTCCTGTATTGCCAGCAGCACCTTCAACATAGGGACACCCTCCGTTGCCGTCTGCTCCAGATTGGTTGTAACGACTTTTCGTTGGCCGCTCTTCTTGGCCCCGTCTTGCACCCCAACCAGTGGGCTGTCACTGCCGCTCTCCTCGGTTTTCTCCGAGTCTCAGGACTCGTGAACTGCCTGTAACGTTGTGCTAGTGTTTATTCTCTTCTTTCTTTTTGTTTCTCTTTTCTTTCTTTGTGTTTCTCTTTTCTTTCTTTGTGTTTCCTCCTTTCTTTCCTTTCGTTTCTCTTTTCTTTTCCTTTCCTTTCTTTTTGTTTCTTGTTTTCTTTCCCTTTCCTTTCTTTTTGTTTCTTTTCCTTCCCTTTCGTTCTGTTTCTTGTTTTCTTTCCCTTTCCTTTCTTTCTGTTGCTTTTTGTTTTTCTTTCTTTCCTCTGTTTCGATCCCCCTTTTTCTTTTTCGTTTGCCCCTTCCCCCTTTTTTTTTTCGGAATAGCAAGCCGGCTCTTTGCCTAGCTAACCTTTCCTTTCTTTTTTTTCTTAATAAACATATCCCCCCCCCCCCCTGCATTTGCTTTTGCAGAGCTCGTGTGGGGAAGAGCCTTTCACGAAGTACAAGACTTTAAGTATCTGCTAGCACTCAACATGAAGGATTTAGAGGATAGGTTGTGCAACATGTTACGGAGTCGTCCTCGGTGGAAAAGTTCTTCGGTGAAGAAGTGTCAAGTGGTACAGGTGGGTGAAGTGTCCGTGTCACGGGTCTCTATGGCTTTGTTGGAAAAGGGCCCCAAGTTTACTGTCCGTTCTAGTGTGTCCAAATGGGATTTGCTGGACATGGTGTATGAAGTCGGAAAATTGTTCGGAGAAGACCGGAGTCGTCAAGTCCTAGATGAAGCTGTGTCTGCTGTTCAGGGATGTGAGAAGAGGTGCAACGTCGAACAGGTCATAAAGACTTTGGTTAGTGAATTTAAAGGGCATGGGGTGTCTCTTCTTGAGGCTGACAAAATCGGGCAGTTTGTCCTACTAAGTCGCGATGAGTTTTCATGTAGGGAGAAGGCAGCCTTAGAAAAGAACTTCGTTCCTGTTAGGAGTAGCCATGTTAAAGAGTGTAAGAGGAAGATTATAGAGTTGTTTAGGAAGAATGATCGGGAGGGTTTGTGTAATGCAATCAGGAAGACTGTTGGGCAGTTTTTGAAAGTGTTTTATTTGGTCAAACTTCATAAGGAGGGATACCCTTTTCGGGTTGTTATTTCGGAAAGAAACACATGGCAAGGGGTGGTTAGTACCTTTTTATTGAAAGGTCCCAATGAGCTGAAGTTTGAAGACCCGTTTAGAATTACAAACTCCTGCGGTGTAATTGAAAAGTTAAGGTGTGTTGAAAGTAAGAAGGTTCGTTTTTTTTTCTTTGGATGTTGTTGATCTGTTCCATAGTTTGCCTTTGCATATCATTTCTGCGTGTGTACAGGAAGCAATATCTGTTGGGTTAGTGTCCTTCCAAAATACTGTTGGTGTATCAGCTAGTGTTTTCATGGATATTCTAGAATTGTATTTAGATTCTACTGTTGTGCAGGTGTCGGGTGGGGTTTTCCGACAACGGGATGGTGCGTGTATAGGATCAAAAATTGCTCCGGTACTTAATGATTTGGTTTTGGCTAAGGTAGATAGAGCTGTTTCTGAGAACTTGGGGGGTGGGAGATTTGGGGTTGAATTTATTACTAGGTATGTTGATGACTTTCTGGTATGTGTGAGTATGGAAGGAGATGAATCGGGTATACAGGGTTTGTTTGTTGGAGAGGGTTTAGGTTTAAAGTTTACTGTGGAAAGGGAAGGAAATGGTCAAATTCAGTACTTGGATCTTCGGATTTCCTCTGATGGGATTGGAGTATGTTGGGAATATTGCCAGCGATGTAAAAAACCGTTAAAGGGACGGTCTCGTACAGCCGGGGCGATTCCGAAACTTTGGTACTACTATCTTCACGAGTACTGTACACATACAACCGTCAAAGTTTCATTCAGAATAACCAAGTCGTTTTCGAGGAATTTGTCGAAACGTGCCGTAATAGCAGACGACGAAACATGCGCTTCACTCTCATGCAACGTCACGCATGACGTCGCCCTGCGGGTACGTCGCAGTTGCCATGGCAATCGGAATCTGCAGAAGGACCTTGCGTTGAATAATCCCCTTGCTCTCAAAATGGGGACACTCAGACTAGAGTTGACTCTAAAGCAGGGTTCACACTGCTGCGTTTCAATGCGTGCGTGCGGGCGCGGGCGTTCGTTACCATGGCAACAGCTGCGTGCGACATCTCCCGCAGCAGAGCGCAAGGAGTTCGCCTGAGCTCAACTTTCTCCAGCGTACGCAGCAACCCGTAAGCCGACAACCAATCAGAAACCACGATCCCCGCATGCGCACTGTGCTTGCTGATTTTCGTGAATTCTTCAAGATGGCGTCCCAAAATACCGCGGCAAACATGGTCTCCGTGCAAAAAAATTCGCTTGACACGACACTCACGAAGCACGAAATGATATGTATTGAGGTAGAGAAGAGGCCCTGGCTCTACGATAATTCGCGTGCGGATTACAAAGACGCTTTGAAGCGCGAAAATACATGGGCTGCAATCGGACGTGAAGTCTCGATGACAGGTGAGAAGCTACATGTTTGTATGGCAGTTATTGCATACTATAACTGCTTTTACTTGCAGCATGCGATTGTCAGAAGACCTGGCGGGGCATTCGAGATCGGTACGCCCGTGAACTGAGGGCCAGTGAAGAAAAACGAAGCGGCATGTCTGCGGCGGGGGTGTACAAGTCCAACTGGCCGCTCTTCACCACTCTGGACTTCTTAAAAGAGTTCATACGACCACGCAGGTACGCAAATAGTGTCGCCGGGTTGTTTTCAATGGTATTTCTCCCATATTTCCCTGACCGGCGTGGTTTCGCAATGCAGTGTGAGCGACTGCACAACAACTCCGATTTGTTTTTCTTGGTTACGGCTTGGCCCATTTGAACGCCACGTAACGAAGAAAAACCAGTCGGCGTTGTTATATATATATATATATATATGTACAATAACAAGACGAGGACGACAGGTTACAGGAAAGTTAACAAAAACTAGTGTATTTAATGGGTAATCTAACACAAAGATTATAATATGCTATGAAACGTTTAAAAGGACGGTCGACGTTTCTTAGCATATTATTATCTTTGTGTTAGATTACCCATTAAATAGTGTTTGTTAACTTTCCTGTAATCTGTCGACCTCGTCTTATTATTTTACTTTTATTCAACTTCGCAGTCGTCGCAGCTTCGCAGTTGCAAAAAACATGCGGAAACAGATTTTAGGGAAGTTACAAACACTAGTTTATTACATAGGGAGACGTTAAAAAGTAAATTGGGCAACGGGTTGACGTTTCGACTGTGGCACTGTCTCCGTCAGGACAAAAGCTGCGTAGGTGGTTACACATTACTTAAATAGGTTTGGTGCATGACGTCATAATCAGTATGGGCACGCCACAGGCGTTTGTCAGTGAGTCAGATTCGGGAATATTCCAGAAAGTCATGTCCGGGTGGTGATGTCATTCGCCTTAGGTCACTGTCCGCTTTGGGGAAAATTCTTGGGCAGGGTGAGCGCTGCTTCGAACTTTGCTGGAAAAAAAAAAAGAAACGAAAAGGAAGAAAGTGTAGCTCATCTAGGTGACACCAGGAGAGAGGGCTAGAGACCGGGCCGCCTAGATGAGCTACACTTTCTTCCTTTTCGTTTCTTTTCTTTTCTTTTTTTTTTCAGCAAAGTTCGAAGCAGCGCTCACCCTGCCCAGGAATTTTCCCCAAAGGCGATCTAAGGCGAATGACATCACTACCCGGACTTGACTTTCTGGAATATTCCCGAATCTGACTCACCGACAAACACCTGTGGCATGCCCGTACTGATTATGACGTCATGCACCAAACCTATTTAAGTAATGTGTAACCACCTAGGCATCTTTTGTCCTGACGAAGACAGTGACACTGTCGAAACGTCAACAACAAACAGTATTAACAAACTGTCAACATATGGGTAGCCCTACATGCAGGACAGTACATTCCATGAAACGTAGTTACTTGAAATGCTTGATTTCTCTTTCAGAACCAAAAAGCTTCCAGCCCCTGCAAGGATTGCTGCCACGTCAGCTGCTAACAGCGCAGGTCCCAGTTTGACGCAAGACGAATGTGAGAGTGGGCTTTCCAGAGACCCTCTTTTTGTTACAGAGGAGGTGTCCTGTAAGTATATGCTTTCTTATGTGCTGCAGTTTGTTTGCCAAGTGTTTGGATTTTGTTTTGTGAGGAGCATATTATCTCAACTGCTGTAATGGTCGTTCCAGCGTTATTACTTTCCTGCATTGAAGGTGAGAAGCAGGGCATGACGGATGGAGAGGAAAACAGGAGCACCACTCAGACATCTTCTACTCATGTTCGTAGCTTTACACTACCCCTTAACATTTTCATTCTGTGGTTGCTGTTTGAGAAATCAAGACACTACATGCATTATTAATCACATGCTATGTATTTCATTGTATTTCTATACCGTGGAACTATTTCACCTGACATCAATCCTTATATAAAGTGCATGTGATTTTCAGGAAAGTGCTGACAGCCCGTTTTCCCCTTCACCGACATTTGCCCTCCTTCGAAGCCAAGAAGCCTGCAATGAAACGCCGACACCTCCTCTGGATAGGCCGACACCCAAAAGACGGAAAACTGCTGAGGACAACAGCCTTGTGCAGATTTTAAACTGCGCCACGCAAAACATGCAGAATGGAGCAAGATGCACAAGGCCCCACCTCGATGCCGAAGACGACGTCACCATGTTTCTGCTAAGCATGAGGGAAATACTCAAATCCTTCGATTTGAAGCAAAGGATGATTGCACAAATGCGCATGCAAGAAGTACTGTTCAGTATGCGGTTCAACGAGTAAAATAATTTATTCTGTTCATGTCACTTTCTTCAAAAATAATGAGCATACCTCACTGATCACTTCCGCTGGGAACCTCTCAGCACAACAGAATATTGCCATGATAGCTCTCCAGCTGTGGAACAAAAGTACTCTGCAAGTTTATCGCGAAGTTCCTTTGCAGACCTGGCATGCATGTTGGATCCTGTTCTTGGAATGTGTCTTAATGCTTCATTGTCAGAAACACTCTGTCTCCATTGGCCTGGGTGCACATTGCCCGATACATCTTCATAATCGGAATATCCTGGAGGACAATATGCATGGTGTCCCTGTGCTCGGTCACTCATACTGAGATAGTTGTGCAGGCACACAGTCGCGTGAACAATTGCATTCACAGTCTCAAGCGAAGCATTAATAGGTTGGCGGTATATCCTCCATCGGCTGGACAGAATACCAAATGCGTTTTCAATGGTTCTTCTTGCTCTAGACAGCCGATAGTTGAACACTTTGCACGAAAGTGGCAGTTGTCTTCCTGGATATGGCCGCATTAAACTATTCATCAATGGAAATGCTTCATCCCCAATAATTACATAAGGCATTTGGGCAGATGTATTTGGGAGGTTCTTCGGTTCTGGCAAGTTCGTCTCTTTTTGTAGCATTTCGTGCACATCACTATTCCGAAAAATGCCCCCATCACTCCTTGACCCGCACTCTCCCACATCAATCATGATGAATTTGTAGTTTGCATCGCAAGTGGCCAAAAGCACAATGCTATGTGTTCCCTTATAGTTGTAATATAAAGAACCACATTTAGGAGGGGCCTGGATCACTACATGTTTACCATCCAGTGCCCCCATGCAGTTTGGGAAATTCCACAGTTTCCAGTAGTCATCAGCAATCTTGGCAAGTGCATCCTTTGATGGGGTCTGAAATGTAAATGTGGTTCGAAATTGAAAACATACAGGTGGTTTAAGAAATGAACACGGAAGAAATTACCGGGAGATAGATTGTTTCAAGGGCTTGCCTAATGGCCTCGCAAGTGTCCCGGATAATTCCGCTTGCTGTAGAGCTTCCAATCCGGTAGTTCATAGCGCATATACGCTGGGATGATCCATGTGCAAGGTATCTTCAAATTGAAAGTATAGTAATGATCATCTAAACTCTCCATAAAAGGAATCGTGTTTTTTACGTGCAGCACAACCACACAGTGATCGCACACTTGCTGGTACCCGACACCTACCTCAGTGTGATGCAAAGTCTTTCTGCCGGTGATATGGATTGGCGGAAAGATGTATTTTGTCTCTCAATGAGAGGACCCACGAGTGAAAGAAGGTGATCAAATCTGCAATGACATGTAGAATCAGGCTCACTGCTTCAAACGGCGTCTAATGTAGAAACCAATACCTCTCTCGGGACATCCTGAAATAGTCGAAGAAGTCCTGACCGTCTCCCAAACGCATGTCCCGGACCAAATGGTGAAATTCACCGAATTCGTTTCTCGGCAACAGGAGGTCTCGCACCCATACCCGACTCTTTCTGTTGCGCTGTCGGAGAAGCATTGCTGCCGACGCGAACTGGGCAACAACTGCCCAGTCAACACTTTCAGCGTTCTGTATATATGCCAATACACACTCAACAGCCTTCCTATTTACGTCCACATCCGAATTATCATCTGTTTCTGTCACAGCAGGCACTGCAGACTCCATGCCTTCCGCCATCTTCACTTGCGCGAGCGATGACGTCAGGGCGAAATACCGCAAGGGCGCACGCGTGTATGTGAACAACTTTGCGCATTGCCTGTGTTGCAGTCATACGCACGCAGGCGCCCGCACGCACTGAAACGCAGTAGTGTGAACCATGCTTAACTCAGACATATATCTCCGCGAGCGGAGAATGTAGCCCGTGCATTGACTGTTGGGTCTCCGATAATGTGGCACATAATCGGATACGCATAAGCTAAGTCACATGTTTTCTTTCCCCGAGTATTTAATGCGTTTTTTAAATAAACATGCACTCCTTCTCCATGTACGTCGTCAGCGACACTTTATTTCGAAACACGATCAGTGTGCAACGGGGAGTGTAATGGAAGCGCGCGTAACATATTTTTGGTCGGAGCTGTAATGCGACCGCGCGCGCAGATGGCTGCGACTTCAGATATGTGATTATGAGTGGGAATTGTTCTGCGACTTTTAACTTGTCTCTGAAAGTTAACCTAGTTGTTCTAAACCACCATGTGGGCCACTTCTTAGAATGTGCGTTTTTCGCCCGAGAACTGAAAGAACATGTACAAGAGTTGTCGCGGTCCCCAGTCACTTCTGAAAGTCGTCTGCTCACGCAGGTGCAGTGGCTCGCGCAAAAGCAGACGACGTCTGTATTCTGTCACGGACTTTCCCGCAGGGCGACGTAGCAGTTCGAGTTGTTGCCAACAGAGACCGCGTCATGGTCTGCAATCTTTATCAATTTAATTCGGTTATTTAATAACCGTGACGTGCTTTGTCGGGCAAATTTGCGGTATTCCATTTTCAACAAAGGGCAATCGAATGATACACTTTATGAGAGGGGCAGGGGGTACGAGACCATCCCTTTAACGCCTTTTGACTCCAATATCTCAAAAACTGTAAAAGCTGGAGTTGCAAAATCTTTGATAAAAAAACGCTTTGGTGAGGTCGTGTGTTCATAAGGTGGGTTCGAGCTGCATGGAGCAGATGACTAGGCTTGAGGACGATGGATATCCAAGGAATCTAATCAGTGATGTCGTAAATAGGTTGGTAAAGGAACCTTGTGATTCTCACATGCGTTGTGAACAGAGAGATTGGAGGGGGGTTGGAGTGATCCCGTATGTTCATCAGGCCTCCCATCGCTTAAAAAAGGTAGCCTGTAGGCATGGTGTTGATGTAGTTTTCAAAAGGGGTTATTGGCTCAGGTCTCTGATGGCTAGGGTTAACCGGACAAAAACTGGGGGTTGTCATGTAAAACACGTAGATCATTTTGTGACTTGCAGTGTTGGTGTTGTTTATTGAATTCCCTTGTCTTGTGGGTGCCAGTATATTGGTCAAACTAAACGTTATGTTAACGTACATCTGATGGAACATAGAGCTTCGAGACGAAAGGGACATGGTAAGCTGGCGGAACACTTAAGAACCTGTTCCGCTGTTCAAAAACACAAAAGTTAGGTGTTCTTCTTTATAAGGAAGCCTTGTTGATAAAACAGGCTGGAGATAGTTGCATTAGCGTGCCTTCCACGTTGGTAACGGATACAATCCAGCAATTCATTGATAACTAACTTATGTTTATTGCAAAAAATACAAAGAAGTTAATGCAAAGGAAGAAGAAAGGGATAAAGTCCAGGAAGTTATCCTGGACTTTATCGTATTATGCTGTCCGGGCAGAAGTGACTTTCCCTGCTCGTTTAAGGGAATTTGTGGACTATTCTCTAGAGAACTGGCCTGAGATTTTCCCTCTCCCTCGCGGGCCCCGCCCACCCGGAGCGCGCCAATGGGAAGACGCGTGGACGGTGTCGGCTGAGTGCCATCTGGGGGCAGAGGTTCGAACGTAGACGGGGACGTGCTTTTGGCGATGATCCACTGGGTCGTTCCAACCACCACGGCCCTGAGTTGGCCCGTGAGATGGCGGTGCTCGATCTGTGAACCTAGGGACGCGCGTTCCTTGGGACCGCGAAAATGGTCGGCGATAAGTACTGAGTCATGATCCCATTTCTGTCTCTTTTTTTTCTGTTTTCGTGAAATGAATTGACGGATTTTGACGGCTCCTGTGTTCGCTTGTTTTTGCTTTTAATAAACGTTTCATGATCGGCGTCCTTGAGCGATGCGCGCGTTTGTTTATTTATTTGTTTGTTTGTTGGCTTTTGCTTTTAAAGAACGTTTTATGATGGCTTGTTTTTGCTTTTAATAAACGTTTTATGATAGGCGTCCTTGAGCGATGCCCGCGTTTGTTTGTTTGATTTTGATTTTAATGGACCTTTTATGATGGCTTGATTCATTACCTGTTGTTCCGCGCGGACTATGAACATATCCGTGGCAAGTTTTCGGTGTCCTTGAGCGGTGATCGCGTTTGTTTGTTGTTTGTTTGTTGACGCGCGTTCCTTGGAACCGCGAAAATGGTCGGCGATAAGTACTGAGTCATGATCCCATTTCTGTCTTTTTTTTTTCTGTTTTCGTGGAATGAATTGACGGATTTTGACGGCTCCTGTGTTCGCTTGTTTTTGCTTTTAATAAACGTTTCATGATCGGTGTCCTTGAGCGATGCCCGCTTTGTTTGTTTGTTTGTTTGTTTGTTTTTGCTTTTAATGAACGTTTTATGATAGGCGTCCTTGAGCGATGCCCGCGTTTGTTTGTTTGTTTGTTTGTTTTTGCCTTTAATGAACGTTATATGATGGCTTGATTCATTACCTGAACATATCCGTGGCAAGTTTTCGGCGTCCTTGAGCGATGACCACGTTTGTTTGTTTGTTTGTGCTTTTAATGAACGTTTTATGATGGCTTGATTCATTGCCTGTTAGGCGCGGACTTCGAATGGCGCGTTTGCGGCGTCCTTGGGCGATGCTCGCGTTTGCTTGTTTTATTAAATATATGGAACACGCGTTGTTAGAGTGATCTTGATAAGACGTCCGCGGAATCGTTGCGCCCGTGTTTGGGTGATGGTAGGGCGTTCTTTGGCGTGTGTGTGTGTGTGCCTTCCCTTTTATTGAGCATTTCATGCGATTCGTGTGCGATGCGCGGTGGACCGGGACACGGGCGGTGAGAGGTATACCCCGTTTTTGTTTCTTTGTCGTTTCGCGGGACAATGCGTCATTATGGACTGTTTCCCTCTGCCTTTTTTCCCCCTTTTTTTTTCTCTGTTTCATACTCCCTTTTTGTCTTCACTGCGTCATGCGACACGTGTTGTTACGAAAGTAATTTGATGAGATGCCATGCCCGTGCCGTTTGCCGTTTTTGTGCGTATGTTTAGATAATGCCGACAGAAGACTCTTTCTTCTTCCCCCTTTTACTGAACATGATGCCACACATGTTGCTACAGAAGGACTTTGACGAGACTCCCAGGCCGTTGTTGTGCGTATGTTTGGTAATGCTGGCTAATGACGAAAGAAGACCACTTTTTTGGTGGTTTCTTTCATTAAACTTTTGGTGGCACCGTACCGCTGTCAATCGCCTGGGCGCGCATCACCTTTCTATGTGAAACCAGGAGACGCATGCAACTGACCACAGCAGGCTGCGAAATTAATGCAGATGACATTTGTTGCAAGGAACTGCATGGACAGGCTTTTGTTGGCGATGACAACAGTGGGTGGCAATCATAAGGCCGAAACTTAAGGCGGAATTATCAGAAGGCCAAAAATCAAAAGGCCGAAAAATCAAAACACCGAACAATCACAAGGCCGAAAACCAGAATACCGAAAAATCAAAACACCGAACAATCAGAAGGCCGAAAACCAGAAGACCGAAAAATCAAAACACCGAACAATCAGAAGGCCGAAAACCAGAAGACCGAAAAATCAAAACACCGAACAATCAGAAGGCCGAAAAGTCAGAAAACCGAATTATCGAAAGGCCGATATATAAGGAATCCAGGATACGAAAACTTTTATTCCAACTGCGATAAAAGATTAGCTCTACAAAATAAGTAGGATAGAGTTGTTGTGAATTAATACAGCAAATAAATTATTTCACCGAACTTCGCGTTAATAACGTACTGTCGATCACTTAGGGGAAAACAAAAAGGAAAAGTAGACATATGAGGCACTCTCTTACTGTATGTGTATTTTACACAATGGCAATGAATTAAAATGAAAAATTACGAGCTATGCGGGATGACATTTCCCATTCTCATCCCATTTTCAACAACGGCTTCAACCTCGGTCATTCCTAAAACCACTTCCCTATCATCAGCTCTGACTCAAAACCGCACCTAATTGTTCGGCCTTTCGATAAGTAGGGTGAGTAGCCGAGTGAATGACCTGGGACAACTGATGACTATTCTGAAAGAAATCATATACTGTGCTCCTGCGTCAGGGGACAAGCGTGGTCATTATACAGTTCTTGAAATAGAACGGTACAGAAAGTTGCAGGCGAAGCAAAAAGAAAAAAAAAATCCTACAGATCTTCTCATAGATATCCTGAGGCGGCCCGTGGACGACGATGACAACGACGTGCCTCTGCTGGCGCGCGCCACTGCGCCTGCCAGCCAGTTCTACCGGCACCGTCCTAGCGTGAGGCAACGGCCATCTGCCCGCTGGGACATTCCAACATCGCCGGTCAGGACTCATGTAGAGGAACACCACCTCCTCTACATTCCTATGTAGGGGTAAATTCATTGGTCATCAACTGGGTTATTACTGGTTTATTTCTGTATAGCAAACGATTCAGACGGTTGCTTGTTCAAATCACGTTCGGACCACTAAATGTAGAGGAACACCACCTCTACAATTCATTCAGTGGGTGGTGCAAGTCATTCACTGGTATTCGCCCACGAGGCACTTTCTTTTGGTAGTAAACATGCTGTAGATTTTTTTCTCTCTAGCCAGTCTATTTCTGAGCACCAAATGCTACGCATTCCAATTATTCGATTTCTGATACAAGAGTCAAGAAACTTTTTTATAATCTTATGACAAGAACAGCCCCATTCGGGGTCTTCTTTCTCTTTGGCCTTTCCATTTTTGGCCTTCTGATTTTCGGCCTTCTGACAGTACGGCGTGATGATGTTTCGGCCTTTTGGCTTTCGGCCTTATGATAGTTCAACGTTATCATTTTTCGGCCTTTTGGCATTCGGCCTTCTGATAGTTCGGCGTTATGATTTTCGGTCTTCTGATAGGATTCCGACAACAGTACATGTGGTCGAGGGCGGTCCTCTGAAACCCGTGCCGTAATGCCTCGGTAGTGGAGTACACTGTTGTTTTTATATGCTGTAGCATATCATGGACATTTGGTCGAAAGCCATTTGATCGAACGCCGTTTGATCGAAACGGCAGCGGTCGTTTGGCCGATTTTTTTTATTTGTTCGCTTGTAGGATTGATGTAACAAAAAACAAGAAGAAAAACAAAAGAAGCGTCAGTCTTATATGCTGTTATCCTAAGGAATATTTAACTCTGTGTAATACCCACATAATAGACACATTCCTCATCCTAACCCACTTCTTCGCATCCAGAAAGCGGTCCAAAGGCCTGGGTTGTTCACCCTCTCCCGTTCGACAACTTTATAGGTTTTTCCTCTCTGACAGATAGTGACTACATGCCTTTCACCCCTAGTCCCCCAACACTATGTCAAATAATAATTGACGTCAATTGTCAAATAACAAACAACTTTGACAAATAAATAAATAAATGACATTCTTGAATGGTTTATTCGCGTCGAACGTGGTCAAAATTTAACAATGTATTATTAACGCTTGTAGTCAATAACTGACATTGTATTGGAGAAACAACAGTTTTAGTTTATTTACTTTGCGCCTATGTGCAAGTGAATCTAAATTTGGTTCTTGCAACATACATGGAACCGAAGAGGTCCCTCGAAACCCAGACAATATAAGCCGGGGAGCTGATCTTTGTACTTTGTCTACTTTTTCCTTCTTCTTCCTTTTCATTTTTTTTTTATTGCGTGCATGTCTAGGGATCCCAGACTGCAGATGCATACTCTAACCAAGGTTGAACTAAGGTTTTATATGGCTGTTAATTTAATATCATTATTTTGTACCATGACGAAACTTCCTTCTTAGCATCCACAGACTTCGACATCCATCCACACACAGCATCCACAGACTGGCTTTCGTGCACATATGGCTATCCCATTTCAGATGGTTCCCTTTAAATTTGTCGCCAGCAATGAAAAGGGTGCCCAGAAGAGGCACAGACTATCGGCTGCTCGCAATCTGAGGCTATTTGCTTCAGTATGTGTCCTATGGTTCGCCGGATTCTTCCGCATTGTTCTATTCAGCTGTGCTGTTCGTGAATGACAAAGGTCTGCAAATAACCAGAGGTCTCCCCTCTTTAGCTAAAAAAAAAGAAAAAAAAGAAGAAGCAGAGGACACTGATCGACTGCTTGCGTATGCTCGAGTCAAAAATTACAAAAAAAGAGGTGCTACGGACACGCTGCGAGCTTTGAACTCCCTTCGAACAAATGTCTTTCGAACAAACGGCGTCGACCAACCGGCTTTCGATTAAACGGCTTTCGACCAAGCGGCGTTCGACCAAACGGCATTCGAACAAATGGGCGGACAACGGTGAATATACGGAATGGCCCGATATGGATCACGCGTCGAATGCCGATATCCCGTAAGCCGACGCCCCCAACCGTTTTATAACCATCGGCTTAGCGCCGATATCACGATGTTGGAAATCAGTGCTTTGTCGGCGGATAAGTGAGTGACAGAGGACGAAGCATCAGAGATAAAACGTGAAATTTAATTCAGTTAACTTCCCCGCGCGCAAACAGCTTTGGGATCATGTATCAGCGTCAGCCGCAGCTATATATAGGCTGGCACACTGCTAACGCATGTGCTTTGCTGCATTCAGAATATGAATGCGCGATTGTTGCGAATATTTGCATTGTTGCGATTGCGAAGAACTGCAAAACACGCCTTCGCCAAGAACCTAAAGTGCCGATAAACTGATTCTAACATAACAACAACAATAATAACGTCTAAAATGCTAATACGCCAATTCTAACGTCTATAATACCCACACTATAATTCTAACATGACCTAACGTCTAAAATGCCAGCAGACTAATTCTAATCTGACCTAACATCTAAAATGGTGGCAAATTGATTCTAACGGTGAGCAGTTGTCCGACGGGCAATTGCCTGGTGAGCAACTGTCCGGTGGCGTTCCTTGAAACGGCATTCGATAAAATGGTGTCGATGAAACGTCGTTCGACGAACCGGCGTTCGATGAAATGGGTGGACACCCGATATGCTTGCATTGCTTTCTCAGTGCGCCGTGGTACGCAAGAGTCCTTAGGAAAATAGGCGCATCTCAAACTAACGAAATCATAACATACATCAGTCCAGCGTCCTTACGGTCTAGCACGTACATCAAGTGTACTACAGGAACTCACGGCAACAGATATAAAGACAAACACTTATACCTTATGACTTCGATTTTTTGCAGAAAACATCGGAGGGAGTTATAAAGTTTGAGATAGGACGAGCTCAGAAAGAACACAACTAGGCACGTGCTATACTTGAGCATACAATGGAACCAAGAATTCGTTCTCCTCTTTCCTGTTAAGCCGTTCTGACCTCTTATCTTTGCACAACCAACTTTTCGTCACTGAACTTTGTGTTGTGAAGTCCGTCTTTGGATCGCTCAGTGAATGCGGATTTTCTCCTACAAGGAGAAAAGAGGGGTCAAAACGCCGAAAATGGTGGGTGGTTTACGCGGAACCGGCGCTTTCTTTGCTTCATTATCTCTTCAGCTTCTAGACCGTGGCAGCGTAGCGAATTGTAGTCCATCGTTTCCGGTCTGAACTGGTGACTTGCAATGACGTATATGCCAGCAATGTTCTTGAACATTCCGTCCCACACAGTCGAAAGAAAGGAATGTCAGGCCATTGCCCTGGCTCTGCAATGGAAGGTCTTAAAATGGGTGCCTGTACCTAAAACAAGTGGACTGGTCTCGAGAGGTCGACGACTCTTGGGTTAGACTCATAAAAACCGCTGCTGAACTTGTACGCAGCACTCTTGGAATCTCGTACAGCAAAGAGTATCGTTGTTGTCCGATTTGAGTGCCCAGTCGATTGACAGCGGTACGGTGCCACCAAAAGTTTAATGAAAGAAACCACCAAAAAAGTAGACTTCTTTCGTCATTAGCCAGAAACACCACCACCACCAAACATACGCACAAAAACGGCCTGGGCGTCTCGTCAAAGTCCTTCTGTAACAACATGTGTGGCATCATGTCCAGTAAAAGGGGGAAAAGAACCAGAGCCTTCTGTCGGCATTATCTAAACATACGCACAAAAACGGCACGGGCATGGCATCTCATCAAATTCCTTTCGTAACAATACGTGTCGCATGACACAGTGAAGAGAAAAAGGGGGTATGAAACAGAGAAAAAAAAAACGCGGAGGGAAACAGCCCATCATGACGCATTGTCCCGAGAAACGACAACGGGGCAAAGAAACAAAAACGGGGTATTCCTCTCACCGCCCGTGTCCCGGTCCACAGCGCATCGCACACGGATCGCATGAAATGCTCAATAAAAGGGAAGGCACACACACACACGCCAAAGAACGCCCTACTATCACCCAAACACGGGCGCAATGATTCTGCGGACGTCTTATCAAGATCACTCTAACAACGCGTGTTCCATATATTTAATAAAACAAACAAACGCGGGCATCGCCCAAGGACGCCGCAAACGCGCCATTCGAAGTCCGCACCTAACAGGCAATGAATCAGGCCATCATAAAACGTTCAGTAAAAGCAAAAACAAACAAACAAACGCGATCACCGCTCAAGGACACCGAAAACTTGCCACGGATATGTTCATAGTCCGCGCGGAACAACAGGTAATGAATCAAGCCATCATAAAAGGTCCATTAAAATCAAAATCAAACAAACAAACGCGGGCATCGCTCAAGGACGCCTATCATAAAACGTTTATTAAAAGCAAAAACAAGCCATCATAAAACGTTCTTTAAAAGCAAAAGCAAACAAACCAACAAACAAACAAATAAATAAACAAACGCGCGCATCGCTCAAGGACGCCGATCATGAAACGTTTATTAAAAGCAAAAACAAGCGAACACAGGAGCCGTCAAAATCCGTCAATTCATTTCACGAAAACAGAAAAAAAAGAGACAGAAATGGGATCATGACTCAGTACTTATCGCCGACCATTTTCGCGGTCCCAAGGAACGCGCGTCCCTAGGTTCACACATCGAGCAGCGCCATCTCACGGGCCAACTCAGGGCCGTGGTGGATGGAATGACCCAGTGGATGTAGCATCGCCAAAAGCACGTCCCCGTCTACGTTCGAACCTCTGCCCCCAGATGGCACGCAGCCGACACCGCCTACGCGTCCTCCCATTGGCGCGCTCCGGGTGGGCGGAATTTGACTACCATTGTTCTGTCCTTTCTTTACGCAGGGGCAATGCGATTGTGTATGTAGCATTATGCAATAATTATCTGATAGCAGAAATGGGGATCTTTTTCTCAGTTTAGCGTGTGCTTCGGTATTTTGTAGTTATAGCTATTCCAGCAAAAGTACGTGTAAGTTTTCAATGCTCTTTTCTTCTTTCACTGCTTTTACGCATTAAAATGAAGCGAAAGGTTAGCCATGATGTAGGCTGCGCGTTGGGATTTTTCCGCTTCGCTGCAGCACGGGAACACTGTACAGCCTAGCAAGCTATGGCAGCGTCCGTTGAGACGTCTGGGCTTCCAACTGTCTTGAGGTAATTCCATGGTACTGAGAAGCAGCGCCATCAGCTTGAACAAGTACTGCGGAAGTTTGACGGAATCTTTACTTAAAAACCGGGTAAGTCGTCCGTGTTACAGTATAGAATAGACACCGGTAACCTTAGACCCTGGCGCTGTAATCCACGACCATTGAGTGTTCATAAGCGTGCGTGTCTTATTAGACGCTGCTCTTGAAGAAATGCTCGAAACGGGTGCAGCTCAAAGGTCCCAGAGCCATTGGGCCTTTCTTGTTGTCCTGGCTCCGAAACCTGATGGTACGCCTAGGTTACGTGCCGACTACCGTCGACTTAACGCAGTAACTGTAAGGGACTCTTACCCTTTCCCGTCCATTGAGTCCCTGGGCAATGCAACTGTATTTTCAACGCTTGACTGTAGTAGAGAATTTCTGCAAATCCAAGTTGCCCAAGATGTCCCAAAAACAGCCTTTATGTGTTAGGAAATGTTTGTTCGAATTTGTACGAGTGCCTTTCGGTCTGTCTAATTCACCCGCCAGTTTCCGGCGGTTGACACAGTGTTAGCGGACGCAAAGTACAATTTCGCAATAGCATACATGGATGATGTCGTAGTGTTTTCCAGAAATTTGCAGGAACACATGGAACACCTGTCAATCGTCCTTGCAAGGATGAATGAAGCGGGCATAACGATCAACCACCGCAAGGTGCAGCTGGCATCGTCTACGATCAGCCTCCTCGGCTTTGTGGTGGACGGAAGTACCATCCGTCCCAACCGCCGTTGCCGCCGCCGCCGCCTACACCGTGGCTAACCTTTCCCTTTCTCTTTTTTGTTACTTTGCATTAAACATATATTCCCCCCGTCCCAACGACGACAAGCTAAAGGCGATCACGAAGTTTCCGGTTCCAGGTAACGTTAAAGCCTTGCAGCGCTACCTAGGTATTATCGCACCAGACGTCTTCTACGGCTTCAGTACATTGCCGGCCTAGCAACACCTGGTGACTGGTCAATCTTTTCTGATTCTAAGAGCGGCCTTCAAGCACTACGCGCACCTGTGGCCTCCAGTGGCCTTGCGGTAATAGTGTACGACATCATCTTATCGTACAATGCCTCTGTCGCAAAAGGGCACACGATCGAGCTCCAGTGGACCCCCGGTCACATCGGCATTGCTGGGAATGATGCAGCTGACAGAGAGGCACGTGATGCTCACCAACGAGGTCCCACGCAAAAGATATTGTATTTCACTTCTGAGGATGCGAAACGTATGTTGTGCGTTTTCCAGCGTCGTTCAGTTCGGAGTCAGTGGTCGAATTCCGCAGAGCCGACGTCGCTGTTACGCAGAATTGACCCGGACCTGTCTTACCGAATCCCTCCGCGGATGCCCCGGCCGCTCGAAGCTTTGCTTCACAGACTCCGACTAAATGTCCCATTGGCCAACGCATTTCTGTTCAAGATATGCGCCCATCTTTCGTCGTTGTGTTCAACGTGTGTTGTGCGTGAAGATTCGGAACATATTCTTCTCAAATGTGCGCGGTTTCGATCTGCACGTTCGCAACTTCAGAGATTCCTGGACCGTCTTGATAGCGGACCCCTTGACGTCATGAAAGTGCTGGGCGAATGGCCTGCGATTCATCGTCAGGGTGCACAGCGCTCACTCATCACCTTCATTAAGAGCATAGCAGAGCTCTCGTCTTTTTAGACGTTGTTTTCTTTGTTCTTAATTACTAGATCTGGAGTAGATTGTTCCGCAGTGAGCGGGCTCACATCTCCATTTTGTTTCTCCTATCAACATCATCATCATCCTTCAATGCTGGAAGAGGGGGGGGGGGAGCCCAACCTAACCTACCTTAGAGGAGAGCGCTACGGTGCATGGAGTTCTAGGTTGAGAAGTGCGGCAAATACAAAAATGGAAGCCATTGATGCGCTCCTTAGAAATGACTCGTCCAAGCAATCCAATGACGGTGGAGGTTGTAATGCAGATAGGGAAGACCATCTCGCATTCTTGATTACTTTGAGGCAAACAAGACATTAGCATTAGAGCAGCAGACACTGAAATATTTGTTGATGTTTCATTAAATGCGTAAGAGTAAGTAACAGAGCAGTGACGTGTCTCTTTATCATTTTTTATTTTTATTCTCGTCAAAAGCACAATGATTTCGTCTGCAAATGGTCATCACTGTTGCACTATACAGGCTTTGTCGATTGTTGTAGCCATGGCTCAGGTAAAGACAGCCAGATATGCCTCCCCCAATTGCACAACTTGTGTGGAAGCCAACATTGAGCACTGCCTCCTATTCTGCAACTGGTACCTCTCACAAAGACTCACCCTCCAACGCCACTTGCGACAACTTGGCTACCCTAACGTCACTTTGGCCACCCTGCTCGGCCCGGTCCTGCACAACCAGGGGGCGGTTACGACTACCCTCTTGAGCTCTCTTCGTGCCACCGGTATGGTAGCTAGAAAGGGTGGTACTTCGACCGCGCCGCTTCTCCCGTACATCGGAGCACGCCGCCGCTGGAAGACGGCGCCAGCGGGCGCTGGGAGTCTGAGGTATGCTATGTTCGCCGCGTTCGCGCGTACGTTTTGCTTGCGTCCCCGGCCCGCTCGTCTATTTCTTTGCCTTTTTAGCGTTTTGTGTCTCTCAGCAAGTGACCACTTGGTTCTCTCAGCGCACAGGGATGACACCTGAATGCCTGGACAACGTAAGCAGCATGTCAAACACTGTTTTGTGCCCGGCTGCAACACTGGATACCGTTACGCAACTGGAAAGTTCGCGCTCTTCGCCGTTCCGCAGGACCCAGAAAGGTTTCAACAATGGAATCAGCGTACACCAAGTGCAGCCATGCCTCTCCAAACGCATTCGGCCGTTTGCGAAATACACTACGACGACTGCGCTTTTACGCCAATGCACCCGTCGTGAACGTCAAGATCGAGCCGATGAAGCGTGACCAGCCTACCCTGAAAGATGGTGCGGTACGTACAATACTCCCGGACCCAAAAATTCCCGGACAAATTCCAAGAAGCTGCCCGCTCAGCGCAACAGGAGGAACCGCAACGTGGAGTCGCCAGTGCCTTGCAAAAGAAGGAATACATCTGACCCTGACATGGGTGATGAAGCTGTAGACGCCGGGAATACGTCGCACAGAAGGACCCTTCCCTTCTTCCCTGCTTCCTTTGAAGCAGCTTTCACTAGATTTTTCAGCATGTACAAATTACATCCTGACAGGCTCCATGGGTTGACCACCAATGCTCGAGCCTCAACACACAAAGTTGGTTGTGATCTCCACAGAAATGAACTAACAGGTGCTGAGTGCAAATTGTATTTGATCACAAAGCTCTTTTTTTGCGTAAAAGGCGTAAACCTCGACAGATACCAGAGAAGAGTACGCAGGAATATGCCCAAACAGTCTCGACTAAACTAATATAGCACCCAGGAAGACCAGGCCAAGCGCTTTGTTTATTTATTTATTATTTATTTAAACAAGCTATATGTATTATTTATTTAATATTTATTTTATTTTCGTTGCGGTAGCTGCTATGCTAGTCGCCAATACTTCAGGGCAGGGCTGTATGATCGTCCTAGCCATAAATAGTCAAATGTATCCTGTTTGTGCAGTAAAGTGCCGTTATTGCTGAGGAAAGGGCGGATAACTAAAAGGTATAACATGTAATTGGAGCAGCCGCGGCAGCTTTTCGCGCTCGCTAGAATCTGTCGGCTGTTATCGTACGAATTGTGTTTTGTTGTTATTGTTTTTTCATGTGAAAGCCCCGCAATCGTTCAGGAATACACGTAGCCCCTGTTCGTAGTATCTCGGCTAAAAATAAACTCGCAAGAAAATGCTTCCGAACGCGATTATTGGCGAAACTCATCGAAATGCGAACCGCCGACTGGGAAAACAACGCATACCTCCGGCTCGGAGCGCCCTCTGCGCCTTTCTTCCAGCGGGAGCGTGCGCTTCTCTCGCCGGTCGGGGTACCACCCTTTCTAGCTACCATACCACCGGCCTCTCGACCAGCCTCTAAGGCCTTTTGTGTGTGTGTTTCTTTTCTGTCTTACTTTTCTTTTTTATTGAAGGAATAGCAAGTCTGCCTACGCCAAACTAACCTTTCCTCCCTTTCTTTCTTTTCAATAAACATACCCCCCCCCCCCTCATAAGTCATCAAATGTACCAGCGAGCTTCTCGACGCAGCATAAGAGCTTCCGAATGCTTCGCTGCGTTGATAAAAAACAAGGCGGTGTCTTTTGCTGGAGAGCAAATCTGCGTTTTCTCAGCAAGGCTACTGAATGGCGTGTCGCTGCTCTACGCGTAGGAGGTACGCACACTACCGTATCACCAAGGATAATTTGGGATATTACTTATTCGTGTGAATTTTGTCTTCTCTTTTCTACTCGTCTTCTACTTTTTAAATCGGTGTGCATTTTCATTCTGCGGTGACAGAGCTGAAAGGGAATCTGTCTCGGATGAGACTTAGGGATGAGAAATGAGGTGGCGGGACCCTCAGAGGGAAAGCTCAAGGGGTGGGGGGTGGCTGCCCCTTCCCTCTGCCCCCAGCTTCCGACGACCCCTGTACGCATGGACGTGCATGTTCTTAGTTGGCACCGTCGCAACTTGAAAATCAGCCTTTATTCCGATGCTTCTTCTGTGCTCCAAAAATCGGTTATATAAGCAACGAAATCAGACAGAGAAACACAGTAGTCCTGGGAAAATATCGCCAAAAAGCCCTCCCCCGTCCTTGACTCCTTATTTCCTCCTCCCTACGCTCTGCACGTGTGGCTAACGCCACCTAGATACAGAAGGCCTGCTTAGTGCCTTCCCTCCCTCCTTCGCTACGTGGACATAGATGCCCGTATTCACCAGTCCCACTTAGCCACTGGTTTAGTGACGTCTGGTTTAAGTTGATCACGTGAGTACTTCGTCCGCCAATCACGAACAACCACCCCGCTGGTCTAACCCGGCTACCGTGAGGCCCATGGTGGCCTCCATGGTGTTTGTGTGCACAGCGCATAGGCCTAATCTACGCTTCGCGGGAAATTGTTCGGCGAAATACAGGTAAGTTTTGACTTATAAAGCTACTAGAAGCGTTTGTAAGGCGAATGTTGTTGCACTCCAATCAATATTTGCCCTCAACGTCTCATTTCGTTCGCCGTTCACACGACGTAAACCCGGCGGCCTAGCGATGGTCTAACTCCCATGTATTTGCATAGGACTGATTTAAACTAGGGGTGGGGGTAGTTTAAAGCCGGTCTACCGCGGAGCAGCTGTGAATGAGCCTTTCGAGAAACAACCAAAAAATAGTTTTTGCTGGACGCTGTTTTCAAGTTTTCAATAGTTTTCAAGTCGAAATTGCGCAAATTAAGCAAAAAGAACGTTGTGAGGAACAGGTGAGCGAAGTAAGTGAAGTAATAAACCCGCCAGTGAGTTAAAAGTTAACGATCGGTATGAAGTGAAATTTTGAAATCCGCTCTCCTAATTTAGGACCAACATCGTCAAATTTAGTGATGTCAACATTGGCAGCTAGACACAAGTCACTTTTCGATCCAAAGCTGACAGGAAGTCGTGCACAAACAGCTGTTACTTCCAGCAACAAAAACGACGCTGATTGTGCGTATTACTTTTAATACAGCTCCTAGTGCCTCTGTTATACATCACTAACAATAGTTCGTGCTGTGCTGCCGTTACTGGTTCAGATTGATACATTTAACGACTTGCTGCACACTACAGTGATCGCCGATACTTGTGAACGAGCTATGTGTTCCTAGATTACTGTTAAGTGTTTCCTGTTAAAAATGCATCCATCGTGTTTGTCTTCTAAACTAAACGGAGGTCACAAGAGGGAGGTGAGGTTCCATGGAGCTGTTATACCTCCATGTGCCTTACAGCTATACAGTGGAGTATGGTACATGTTACCCAGCATGTAAAGGCACAAATATCAAGCACGTAGCTCGCCTTTAAAATGCTATGAGTGACATTCCAAAATAGTAGCATTGAGAGGGTACCTGGAGTTATATGTTGGATGTCCCAGTGCATTAACAAGGTACAATATTTCAGATCCGACTCTGGAAAGGGCACCATATGGAGGAAGCTCTAGAACCCCTTGGAAGCTTGATTTCCTTGCCCAGAAAGATGCAAGCCCCATAGGAAAGCACTATTGTGTTCTGTCATTATGAAAGCACTAATGTTTTTTTTTTTTGGAAATCACTATGAGCATGTTTCTTGGCGCAATTTTGTGCTGGTGAGATCTGGCTATGCTTATCGGCTTCAATGCAGAGTGCTGCTGTATATGTCGACTGGGAGAAATTTTGACAAAAAAGCGTGTATTTAGGATATCAGACTTGGTTATTCGATAAAAGTACAGGTAGAAATATCCCGCAGAGGCATACAAGGAAATATTGTGAGCAGTGTTTTGTGTCGACGAATTTGTATGGACAAATAAGAGCCTTCACGGGGGCATATAAACACAACACTAGAGTGTCAAACAGCCCATGTAGTCATGATGTCGATACCACTGTCAGGTGTGTGCAGATGCTGCGTGCAAAATTGTGAACAGGTTTCACCTTGCCGGTTCAGGAGAAAATCCACAGAGAAGTGAAGGTCTCAAAATTTTATAAGGATGCACATGTAAGTACATGTGTAGCTAAAATGTGTGCTCTACCGCTTCCAGCACACCACACCAGAAGGGGAGGGCAAATATGCCAACAACCAACATTTCTGCAATGATGATGTACCGTAATATTAGAAAATATTCAAGGTGAGAGCTGCTTGCTTTTATGCTCAAATTTATCATCTGCTAACAGTAGATGTGGCTTTGTAGACTGCCACGGCAAGACACAAAACACAAGAAACCTGCCTGCAGACTTTATCAAAGCAAAATATTTCTGGGATGCGATTACTGCCAATACAAGCCTATTAGTTGTGGAGTACAGATGTGTGTCCCATGCCAAATGCTATGAAAAAAAGAAATATTTACTACATTGTGCGTGGAGACACAACTCCAATGCATTGATAATGCAACAAAGCGGAATTTTATTGGGCAGTTTAGCATGAAAAGCAGAAGCACTAGCTGACACTCTACCCTAGTTACACTAGCTTTCTCAACCACGGTTGAGTCGACTGCAGTCGAATGGCTCAACCACGGTTGAGTGCACTGAGCAACGAAATCAGTTACACGGGCTTCTGTGAGCTCAGTTGAGAGTAGCGCTAGCAGCGTCGCCTGATGAGCAAACAGAGAAACCCCAAAACACATGACAATTTTGAATATTACGTCGTCAGAAAAAGATAACGCTTTGGACGCTTTCCAGAGGTGTATAATGCCCCAAGAATGTGTGTTACTGTGTATTGGAAGGATTTCGTACGCAACTCGACATTTTTGCGACTGTTTCACATTTCCAAATTTACATTTCAGCCGAATCGCGAAATATGTTCACAACACTAATTCGCACGAACGCTTCTGCTGTACTTCTGCTCTTTCGTGCGTCGCCGTGCATTTTTCTTATCCGCGTTATTTAGTCTTTTATTTTGTTGTACATCTCATTGTCCTCGTTGAGTTCTACATACCCAGGCGAAAATCTGGACTGGTCCCAGAGTGGTTCCAGTTGAATCTGGACTGGTTCCAGTTGGATGTTTGATGGTCCCGGAATGGTTCCAGTTGAATGTGGATGGTCCCAGCTGGATTCCCAAGTGGGGTGGCTGGTTCCACTTTGGTGACATCAGTGGTGCCACTCTGGTCTCAGATGGTTCCAGAAGTTCCAGCTGGAGCCTCACAGGTACCATTTTGTTCCCAGAATGGTCGCTGAGACTCCAAGTTGGGCAGCTTCCCAGCTTCCCCCTTTGAGATTTCATCTTGTCCACACTTGCCATGTTTTGTTTGTTCTATTACTCTGATCTATTTTAGCACAGGCATGGTCTCTTTTTATTGCTGTTTATCCAGGTGCGCGCGTCTGCGAATGCTGTAACTACAATTCGTGCACATTCTCATCTGAGGTGAATATCATAACATATTAAGTACCAGAGAAACGTAAAAAAATACATCTCAACAACAACAAAAATTAAGCTAAATAGTAGAAGAAAGACAACAACAAAAAAAGAAAATGTAATTGCAGAGGCTGATGCAATGTGAAGACGCCACGGCAATTCAAACTTCAAACGGCGAGAGCCGAGAGGGAGAGGAGAGGGCGAGAGGCGAGCGAGCAAGAGTGACAGGTGGCAGTTGGAAGGTTGGAAGTTAGAACTTCGACGCGTTGGTTGGTTTTGTCCTCAGTAGCCGTCGCAAGGATGGTGATGGTGTATCTCCTGTGCAGTATGTACGTGTGTTTCAGTGCGCTTTGTAAGACAATGCGATGACAATGGTTCCTGTGCAACACATTGTCGATTTCCCGGAAGAGTTTTGACGCCAAGAAGACGTAAACGGCGTAGAGGCAAGAACGCACTATGAAACGCCAATCGGACTGCACGTCGCGAATGTTTGCAGGTATGAGTGATGACCGTGATGTTTTGATTACTGTTAATTAGATGTTTCATTTTAGAAACTTCGGAGGAACTTGAAGAGAAACAGGATAAGAAGATTCCGAACGTACGGTGAAGATGAATGGGGTGTATGTCGCGACCTGCATGGAAAACAGGAGTGTCGTGTCATCTTCTCCAAGAAAATACAAGATGTGAGGTGGCCAACGAACGAAAGCTCCCTGTGGTCCGTGAGTGCATCGCACAGTCAGGTATATGCTTTGTCTAGACACAGTCAGTGATCAGACTTATACTACGTGGTATATGTAAATGTAGAGATGTATTGATTATTTCTTTCTGCTCAGTGTATGTTTTTAGCAGAATAAACGGTGATTACTTGAGCAATCTGTGCATTTCTACGCATTATTTTCGGTCATGCATTCAGTGGTCCCAGCTGGTAAGTGGCCGGATCCCGGACCACTTAGCAGAGGGGACCACTGGATCAATTCCACTGGTTCCACTTCAAGTGGGACCATCGTGAAGCTGGTTCCACTTTCAACTGGTCCCAGTCACTAAGTGGTCCCACACTCAAAGTGGGACCTGTCCAATAAACCACTTTGAAGTGGTCCCACTCCAGATTTTTGCCTGGGTATTTCGTGTAAATATTTCTTGTGCTGCCGTGTCTGTACTGTGCGTGTACGTTCTGTTGGACAAGCGATGTGTTTGAGCAAACCGAAGAACGACGTGGTGCGAGAGAGGGTCAGAAAATGTTTTTCTGTACCTCCCCTACTTCCACTCTCGACTGAGGAAAACAGAGTGTGAGCTGGATGCTGTGCGCGCGCGATAGATAAGCGACGAAAGCGGAAACCAGCACGGCAACAGTTGAAAATTCTGACAGCAACAGCCCTGCGATTGTGAACAAGGGAGAAGCAACTGCGCAGCTATCGACGGCCAGCGTCTTGGTCGGAAACCACCCTGCCCAACCTCGCTGACGAGTTCTTTAAACCGAAACGGGACTATCGCGTCACCTGTGCAACGTTCAGCTACATGGTGGGCGTTTGCCAAAGCATAGCTAGGCGAGACACGGACATGAGGCAGGCTGTGCCTTTGCAAAAGAGTGGCAGGTGCCCTTTATCGCCTATTAGCATCTGCGGAACAGCCTTTTTGGTGTCAGCAGGCATTTTGTGAATTATGTTTACTGGGAGCTTTTACTTAGTGATTGGACAAACTACAATCCCAGTTTGTGAAGCTCACAACACAAGCAGAGCCACCTACGTCGGTTTGACGGAGTAACAGGACTCTCTCAAGATTCTGGACGGATGCCACAGTGAGATGTGCTCTCAAAGAACCAAAGCTCAGACTATTACAACTACAAGGGCTGGTACATAGAGGCAATGCAAGGGTTCATCGTGGGTCTAGTCATCCTATGTGACCAAGCGTTTCCTTTGCAGCCGTATATGATGAAGCTATACTCTGACGGCAGTTTAATGCTTGACTGTCAGATGCAAGACACGTGGTTGAAAATGCCTTTGGGAGAGTGAAAGCACAACTCTGCATCCTTCTAAAGGGGATTGAGTGCGACATCAATAACTGTGACATGATAATCATGATAATTAGAGGTTGCATTCTACATAACATGTGCAAAGGCATGAATGGCAGTGCAGGACTGAATGCAGGACTACCGCCCATCATGTCAGGGAAATGCCACAACAACAAGGTGGGGCATGTGTGCAGGATGCCATCGCATTGCACATTTATGGAGAAACGCCTTCATGAAGTCGACATCTAGCGCGTCACCCTCACACCAAAAAGGGCCTCGAAAAGGCCAACAGAATTGTCACCACCAAAGGACATCTCAGCATTAAACAAACCCTGCATAAACGCTAAGCATTTGCTTGTGAAGTAAATCATTAAAATGGCCATAAACCAATTAGATTGATTAGCATAGCAAAACGGTGCAGTATTGAAAATTTTTGCCGTGGCAAATAATAATGATTTCAAATTAGAGGTGCTGAAAGCGCCCATCATGCTTCAATAACATCGACGATTCCCCTCCCTCGTCAGGAAAAGCCACCCTAGCTCTACGAGTTGGGAGATTGTGTACGTGTACTTGTTAAAGTTGCAGGCAAGGACAACTGTGGGGCCTATTGTATGAGGTTTGGACATGTCCGTTGCACTTAGCTGCAACTTTAGCAAGCAAAAACTGTCCATCATAAGAAACAAATGTCCACATTATCAAACACACACACAAACAAAATGGAGAAAGCAACACCAATGACATTTTACAGTCTATGTTCATTTGAACTCTTATTTCATTTACTGGACACATCCATCAGGTGGACCTTGTTTGTTTTTTGTTTGTTTGTTTTGCATGTTTTTTTTTTCTTTGCCTCTTCGTCATCTTGAGGTTGGTTTTTCTACTGTTTTGCATTCACGAGTTCTGCAGTAGCTGACCCGAACACCTCCATATTTTTTTTAAATCTCAATCAATCAAACAACGTTTTACAACACTATGACAGCATATTTATTGCGGGCAAGTAGATTTCTATAAAGTGGATAATTTTACTGTCATGTTTCCTTATATGTAGATTTTATAACTACGGTAATATGCCTATGTTTTCTTGTGTGTTTTTTTTCACGCAATGACACTTTATCAGCTTAAGTAACAAAACCCGAGAATCACTGACATAATACATTACACATATACATTTAATGAGGCTTTGCAAGGACAATGCACTGTTATAAAGCTAAAAAACAAACGACGTATGCAAGATTTCTCTGTTATGGAAAAAAGAAAATTATTGTGGTGGCGATGATTGAAAATAAGTCTGCATCGAAGGAAACATTTCTTTGAAGGAGGAAACATTTCCTTGAGTTTGAGGAACACACAATGTGAACTGAAGGAAATGTTAGCTCTTTCCACAGTACACCATCTCGCTTGCACCATTTTAGTTTGCTTATCGAAGCATTTCTTGTTGCATTCTATTAACTCCTTCCTGCAGCCTCAGTCCTTTTCTTTGAAACCTTCGTTCCTTTTTTCAGCTTTTGTAGCTCTCATTTCCACAGCTTTTTAGAGCTCTAGGACCTGCATCATCACAGTCTGGTTTTTGGGCTACTTTCTCTGTGAAGTCTGTGCAGGTTCCAAACTTGTCTCTTGTTGCTCAGTTGTTTGTTCTTCAGGCTGGGATGCTGCAACAATGGTTTCCATCTGGCTGTTCATGTACAATTGGAACCTTGAAGATACACAAAAATGTGTGAAGCATGCAGTGAGACGACATATTACTGAGGAAGATGCCTCGATGTTTCCTCTGCAGTTTTTTATTGGTTTTGTCGCTCCTTTGAAGTTTATCGGGACTACTTCCAACATAGCATGCCTATAGTGCATCACATACACATACACAGGGGATAAACAGCAGGCATAACAAATGACATACAATACACACAAGCTACTGTTATTGTCTTTTCTTGTTGCACATAAATCTCCTGACTATGGATCCCCACCCGCCAGTTGCGTTGCTATGCTTAGTAGTAATATGCATATGACTAAATGCAGCATTGCCAGCACTGGCACTTATTTCCAGCTTAGTATCCATATTTATCATTTTAGTGACTTCAGAATTGTTGCTCTTTTATTTTTTACCACTTAATAATGCCTTTACAAACTATTTCATGTTTTAAGCACATGCTTCGTTCACATGAGTTCAGAACAAGCAGTGATATACTAACTGCAACACATATTCCAGCAAAGAAGACGTACACGCTCCATTTCCATATCCCCTCATTATCCTGAAGCAGATCAGTCAGATGCTGAGTTCCACACATCATATCAGCACACAGATTCAGATTGCAGCTGTGGTTATGCTCACCAATCATGACATCACTGTTTCTGAAGTAGTCGTTTTGTAGCAGTGCGAAACCGTGCAGTGTGGCTGTAGTTTTCATAGGTGAAGCTGGAAATTCAAGTATAACATGTCATCAGTTGTACCAAATAGTATGAAACATCGAAAAGGACACCAAACAGCATGTACATCATACGGGCTCGCAGGAATGCGACGAAAACGCCACTGATCGCACGGAATCATCTACCAGCATGTTGTGGTAGCGGGATAAAATAGGCGTAAGTAGCTATGACATACACAACAAAGCAAGCAGAAACAAGAAATGAACTAACTGAGTTTCCTACCTGTATTCCATTGTCAGGTTTTCTATTTTAACCCGCACTTGCTTGCCGACGAAAACCGCAGTAGCTGTCTCGACGCGGTCGTAACCGGCGGCGTTTCTTTTCTGGCCTCTTTGGTCCCTGATACGGCTACACTGTCTTCTCATGGGTTTATCAAGTGCATCGTCATGACATCTGACCAAACGAAGTGTGTTTTACTGCACGGCAGCTCACTTATTGCTTCCGACGACACTACAGTAGCTGAAGTGGAGTCCGCCATCTTGCTTTTCAGTTGACCCGACCGACGTTGAGGAGCTCGGTCGAAACTCAACCGTGGTTGTGCAGTCAACCACGGTTGGCGCTGCAGTGTAACACTCTCAACCACTCAACTCAACCGTGTCGACTCAACCGTGGTTGAGAGCGCTAGTGTAACTAGGGTAGAAGTCAGAGCTCTACGAGCATCGGTCACACATCAGTCAAGCAAACAGCATCAGTCGCCTGTCTTCGACAGACAGGTAAGCTATGAGCTTTTTGACGCAAACTGTGATCGAACATGCTTAATGCGCACTCGCTGTTTAAGGTGCCGGTGCGGCTGGTGTGTCATTATGCCGAAGGAGATCGAATGCTTGTGCTGCAAGGAGCACACTGCCGAAACAACTGCCGAATGACTGCAGTATGAGTGCATTACAACCCACGAAGATTTCCAACTTTTATGCCTCAATACGGCTGTCCTGAAGGTGGCATATTTTGAACTCCGTGGGCAGCGCGAACCTATGAGCGACTATATTCACAAGTAAGTCACGTGTCCTTGTCGAACAATGATAAAATTTGGGCGCTCAAAATTGGTTTGGTCCTGCATTAAAATCGCTAAAACCTACAGTACAGGGCGCAGCACATAAAAAGACTACACAATACACAACTCTGAACTGGAGAAAAGCAATATAGGCAGACTTGTACACGTTACCGAAAAAAATGAATAAATACCGTTACTCGTTACCACGAAAAAAGGAAATGAAATACGTTACCCGTTACCAAAGCAGCAAAAGGAACGCGTTCCCGTTACTCGACAGTAACGAGTTACTCTTACGTTACCATGCTATTACAGAGCCACAGCCATGTCAGAATAAAAAGTTGACACGTGCTTTATTTGGTTCGACAAGTTACATGGAATTCGCCTTGAAGAATAGTTGGTTCTCGAAATGGGCATCGGTCATTTTTGGTACGTTTCCTCGAGAGAGCCTCTATGGCAAGAGTGAAAACTTGCTGGGGAAAGGCATGGCTGCATCAAGTACAACCCCCTCTGTTTGATGCAGGTATGGGAAATAGGATGCGCCTGATTAGTAACGATGCTGATTTTCCGTTTTTTCTTCCTGTAAATTCGAGATCAGCAGCTGATTTTATTGCCTTACTTTTTCACCACTGGTAGGAGGTTACACGACGTCTGCGCGATTGTGCGTTTATGTGAGTGATCAACGCTACATCAACGTCTATAAGCCTTTATATAAGCTGACTCTTTGCATGAGTAAACTTTTCATTTTTGTTTTTTAATAAACATATCCCCCCATCCCCGTTGTAAACCATCAAATCAGCCAAAGTTCTCGAGCTACCTCCTCACTGCACGGCATTTATTAATGAAACGCAGTGCATTTAACATATAATCCTCCGTACGGTGACTGCTACAGCTAACAAAAATGCATACACACACGTCCGTGGTTTTTCAGCGGTATCGGAAGCAGACAAGCCCATCGATATAGTTCATGTTCGGTCAGGTTTGGCCATGTTGTGAACATTTCGTAAACAAGTGAAATAAATATTCTACTCAACCGAAAAATCGAAGACGATTACCTGAGTACGCTTCTTCAAATTCGAATAAGACGTGTCGGATGTACTGAGCCATTTTGGTTTGGGAAGGCAAAGAAGACACTAAAATACTACATTCCCGTCACCTTTTGCTGCCTTCCTCCTGAATATCTCGTCCAACCCAGGCCACGCTGACGTGATTATTATCTGTACCATCTTATAACCAAACGAGTGATCCTCAGTCGAGCCCACAAGTGTGGAGGTGAGAGAGAAAATACAGGGACTAAGGTTTCTTCCCGGGATACACTGCTAGGCTAATGACACGCTTGAGCTGCGTATAATAAATACGGGATCTCGTCGCGGCACTCGCGTCTCGTCTAAGAGGTACTGTCGTCTAACAGGTACGCCCGTCTAAGAGGTACAGCCGTCTAAGAGGTACGCCTGTCAAAGGGGTACAGTTGTCCAAGAAGTATATATAGTCCACACACAACGGAGAGGAACATGTTTGTGGTGACATAATCCGTACGTGACGTATCGCATACACAGCAAAATACACGACGCGCATCATGTATTGTGCGTTTATGCTCTGGTATCGGTAGTGGTAATCCACACTCGCAGAAGTGTGCATCTGTAACATACGCGAAGGTGACCAACGTGTTGCAAGCACCTGCGGGACAAACACAAAAGGCGATCTAAATACTGAACTACTCTTTATTTGACCTTCAGCGATTTCAGCAGCTCCGAAAGCCGTGGCTTTCTGTACGGCTTCGAGAATTCGTTGTCACCCACAACATATATTTGCAGGATGCCTAACAACTGGCCAAAAGCAGCTGGGTATGTCACGTTGTTTTACGTAGTAAACTGTCAAGCAGCAGAGCAGCGCAAACTCAAGCATGCCCGACGGTTCCAGCTGCACAGCCTCTCACCAAACAAGGCTCTCCTATCAGAAAAAGAGTTTTGGTCCCGGAGAGACTATCTCTTCGGGGACGATCTGGAGAGCAACGCCGCAATTAGTTCGTGTTTGTGCCTTCCAAAAGGATTGTCTCAAACAAAGGAAGCAGTCCACATACCGTTGACATCAGGCCATACTTGGAATTTTTTGGACGTAAGAATAGCGTTGCGGTAATCGTCACGCCGGCCACCTTAGGACTCAACAAAAGAAATGCTGTCGACCAGAGGCTCCCAGGTGCTTGAATATCCAGGTCAGGTCACCTCGTGTTAGAAGCGTACGGAATTTAGGGAATTTCCACATAGTGGGTAATTGACATGTCGTCGACTTGTCGACAACAAGAACATGTCGTCCATGTTGAAGCCGAGCGTAAACGAAGGAAAGGAACGAGTAACGTGAGTAACTAGTTACCGATTTTTGTAACTGAATACGTTATTAGTTACACTTTTTAGAAAAGTAACTAGGTCGTTAATTCGTTACAAAAAAATGTAACTGGTTACCTTGTAACGGGATACTTGTAACGAGTTACGTACAACTCTGCCCCCTTCGAACAAACGGCATGGATCAACCGGCTTTTCGATCAAACGGCTTTCGACCAAGCGGCGTTCGACCAAATGGGCGGACACCTGATAGGTTTAGAACAGTGTGGAAGAGTCCTGCGAACCAGTTGGACACATATTGAAGAAAATGGGCTCAGGTTGGGAGCAGCCAATAGTCAGTGCTTCTTCTGGGCACCCTTCTCATTGCTGGCGACATATTTAAAGGGAACGATCTGAAATGGGATAGCTATATGTGCGCGAAAGCCACTCGAAGTCTGTGGATGCTAAGAAAGAAATTTCGCCATGGTACAAATATATATTAAAAATATATTAAATTAACAGCCATATAACCTATGGTGGTATGTAACCTATATATAAAACCTTGGTTCAACCTCGTTTTGAGTATGCGTCTGCAGTCTGGGATCCCTACACGTGCACGCTATCCGAAAGAAAACAGAGAAAGTATACAAAGATCTCCTCCACGGCTTATTTTATCTAGGTTTCGAAAGACTTCTTCGGTTACATGTATGTTGCAATAACCAAATTCAGATTCACTTGCACATAGGCGCGAAGTAAATAAACTAAAACAGTTCCTTCTCCTACAATGGTCAGTTAAATACAAACATTAATAATACATCGTTAAAACATGTCCACGTCCTACCCGCCCTATCCAAAGATGTCATTTATTTAAGGAGTGTGTGAAGGCGGGGTAGTTCGTGTACATTCATCGTGATAAAGCAGCACAAAGAAGCGGACAAAGAAGGAAGACAGGACGACTGCTGCTGTCATTTATTTATTTTTCAAAAATGTTTATTATTTGACATCAATTATTACTTAAAAAAGGGTTGGGGATTAGGGGGTGAAAGACATGTATGGCATGTTTAGTCACTATGTGTCAGAGCGGACAAACCTATCAAGTTGCCGAACGGGCTAGGGTGAACAATCCGGCCCTTGGACGGCGTTTCGGATGCAAAAAGTGGGTTAGCATGAGGAATGTGTTTACCGTTCAAGCGGATTACACAGAGATAAATGTTCCTTAGGATAACGGCATTTAGAACAGCAGCTTTATTTTGTTGTTCTCTTTCTGAAGCCTGTGGTGTAAGCTGTTGAATGACCCCACATTGTCCCTTACTCTCCCCCGCCGGATGCCGAGTTCCTTTATCACAGTTTTCCACCTCATGAGACTTAATGTGGCTTTTACACCAGCTTTCAAACACCTCCTCGGTGTCGGCGCTTCCGGCCTCTGTTCCACGTGTGGTGTGCGCGGTGACCTCCATCATGTCCTCCTGGTCTGCGGACAGCAAGATCGCGAGCGCGCCCTCATGGAAACTGCTCTCCAACGCCAGTTCGACTTAGCCAAAATTCTCGGGCCATGGTCGGACCCCTCACATCTGATGCAAGGCCTATGAGCTGTTGCTGAGTTCCTCTCCAGCACTGGACTAATGGACGAACTCTAATAGGACTCCTTTCCGTCATCATCACTTTCTCATCCCTTCCACAAGCGCAATGGGGCAGTGTACCGCCATAACGGCGGAGATTGACCCACCACTATTCCATGCCACTACATCCAAGAACGAGCCGTTACATCCAACATGTCGTTACATCCATCGTGCCGTTACATCCAACGAGGCGTTGGATCCATTTTTGGCCATTACGTCCACGGGTCATTACATCCATCGAGCCAATACATCCAACGAGTCATTACATCCATCGGGCCAGTACGTCCAACGAGCCAGTACATCCACGGACACAGAACACTCGGTCAAAGGTCTCGATGTCGGCGGCAAGGTCGTTGATTTCGGCGGTGTTTTGTGCTTGTTACGCAGCACATGTGTGCCAGAAGGAGTAGTGGATCGAAAAAAAGGAAGCATCTTTTCCTTTACGAAAATGACGCACTCGCACACAAAACAGTGTTCCAAGAAGTTTCCCCTCCCCCCCCCCCCCCGCCACATCTGGGATTACCGACCTGCGGAACGTCCACCTATTTCAATCTCACAAAACCTGCATATATGCTGCTACCGACTGAACATTGTTTTCTCTTCAGCGACCTCTTCAAAAAGAAGGTTGACCTATTACAGATCACCCCCGGGCCCAAGCTGTTTGGCCAGGGTACAAGGGCTTAACCTGGTTTCCCGTATACAGGAGGTACTAGGAAAAGGTCCGGAAGAACCAAAGAAAGAAAAAAGGACATCTGTCATTTCGTGTGTGTGTGTGTGTGGGGGGATATGTTTAATAGAGTGAAAGAAAAAAAACAGAAATGTCAGCCAGGCTATTGCCAGCTTGCTATTCCGAAAAAGAAACTGAAAGAAGTGCCAAAGTCGTGCCACTTGTCAGCTAGCAGTTCCAAGTGGTTCGCATGCCATAGACCTGGGAGACGTGAAATTCGTACAGTCGAAGTGACGTTCCCGCCACCCAGTTTTACAGTAGCGGAACAGAAGATGGCAGGGCACCGTTCTTGAGTTGTTGTTCGAGTATGTGAATCCGAGGGACCCATCAGTCGTGTATTATCGATGCATATCTTGCTATGACCTCAGCACCAAGGCCAAGGCTGCCGGCGAGTTTGTTGCATATTACCAGGAATTTTGGCTAGAGTCTGTTCCAGTCCGTAACATATGGGGGCACTTTGGGAACTCTGGCCCTCGCACTACGAATTTCGTAGAGGGGTGGCACAATGGGGGGGGGGGGTATGTTTATTAAGAAAAAAAGAAAGAAAAGGTTAGCCAGGCAAAGAGCCGGCTTGCTATTCCGAAAAAAGGAAAATGGCACAATGGTTTACATGACCAGCTTCCGAACCAGCACCCACGTCTTGCAGAAGTGATCTCGTTCCTTCAGAAGGTAAAACGTGCAGCGAAGTACCGCCTGCGATTACTTCTGCACGACCCAACGACGACACCGCGGCCACAAGAACAGCGGGTTAGTCAGAGGAACGCACGCTCGCCGAGGAAATGGAACTGTTTCGACAGCATTTTATACGGTACCCGATATCTTATGACGACCTTGTTCAATACCGTCGGCGTGTTGTCAGCGTCGGTATTCTTCCTTGCACGTGATGACTAACCGCATAATGCATAAAAAGATTTGATACTTGAGGTGCATCAATGACCGGACGCTTCGATATTCTTTGATTTGGAGTGTGAAGTCAAGCAACGATGTCGTTGTTTGCGACCTCTATCGGCAACAGCTCTGCCGTCAGTATAATACGTAAACATGACATGGAGTAAGGTTTCGAAAAAATAGCCCATCCTTCGCGGCTACCGACGTTAAACTTACTTTTACGCAGTTGATGAGCAGCATTATTTTTGTTCTGTATTTTGTTTGAACTCGGTAGCCGAAACCGTCAGGGGTAAAGCGGTGCAAGACTTACTCAATAAAACATGAGTTTTCTAATGGCCGGTTTCACCACCACCGATTAACGCCAGAGACCTCGGAATGATCGGATCTCAGTTTATGTTAACGAAAACGGCGTTCAGAAGCTAATCGCTGTTGGTGAAATCGGGCCTATAGGCATTTAAAGGATCCCTTAACACTCCCCCGATTTTTTTCTAGTTTTCACGCTCAGCATCGAATGTGTGGCGCGGACGAAAGCTCGCCCGTGAAGTGCAGAGCACGGACAAAAGCTCACCAGCGATAATTTCTCATTTTTCAAACTTCTATTATCCCTTTCCAGCCATTGTGACGTGTAAACGTGCGATTTACCATTCATTTATTGTTTATTAGTTCTTATTACTCCGATAATAGTTCAACAATTTGTACAGCTTCCCCGCTCACGAGACGATGCTAGCAAAAAAACAAAAGTTGTTGTCTGTGTTTCGCCCGCTGATCAAGGGCAAAGATTTATGATGATGATGATAATAACAATAATAGTAGTAACTCTGAAGAACCAGGACCACAAATGCTAATGTAGCAGAAAATTACGAAGCAGCGCACTGCATTTGAAGATCTCTCTTCATTTTTGTTTTTTATTAGTGCACACTGCAGTCTTTCGTTCCCCTCCCCAACACTGCGTACAGCGCACAGCGGGAATACATATCTATCGCGTAGGAAGGCAGACGCGTAAACGACATCAAAATAAAAAGCAAAAATCAAAATTCACCGATTGTGACGAACAACATCCCATGAGCGTTACAATTGTAGAAATACTATCGCAGTCATCAAAATAATATGGCAATATAGTTAATAAGTTAGCAAAACTAAACACTATAGACACGTGTTTATAGCGCGTGCTTGTTTTTTAGCAATAAAAGCAAAACGAGCGCTACTTTTCTTTCACTTGAGTTAAAACGGGTGGCGCATAATAAGTAGAACCTGTTTCTAGCTCAAGTGGCATAAAGATAATCTCCATTTTTCTCTTGTCGCTCACTTTGTGAGGTGTCTTTAAAAAAATTTAAAAAAGAACGCTTTGTGTCGGAATGCCCTGAAAACAACAACAGTCTGAAAATGAGAAAGTAGTAGTAAAGTAAATTAACTTTTTGAGTAACTAGTTACAGTAACAAGCTACTTTTCTAGAAAGTAGCTTTTAACTGTAACTAGTTACTCTTTCGGCGAAAGTAACTGCAAGATATAACTGTAACTAAACTGTAACTTATAGTTATTCAAGAAAATGTCATCTTTTTTTCTTCAGCATTGCCAATATTGCCCTTTGAGTCTGAACGGCACCAAGCTGACTCATGCTGACTACCATTTCTTGGGCTTGAGGCCCTGGATAAGGCTTTCTCGTCCGAGTTCTGCGTGTGCGTATCCACTTCCCCTTACCGGTATCTTACTGCCGTTTGCTTTTGCGTGCCCACTTCAGCCTCCTGTTCATCCAGTGAATTACTAGAGTCACCAGGAGTTCCAGCTTTTCGAGTGGAATTTAGTTGGAGCTGGTGACCCTCAAGAGTCAGCATGACTCATGTGTGCGCAAATACTGTCGCTGCTCTCGCACGGCGTCCTGTCTTCTGTGGTTAGGGACCCGAGAGGACCACGTTAAAAAGGTTTCCAGTCAGTTTCATTATGAAAAAGCGTTATGCTAATGCAAAATGTAGAAGTAAACTATTATGTTTCATCGTAAGAGTTTCTTTCACAGAAAGTAACTGCAAAGTAGCTAAGTTACTTTCCTTTAATAACTGCAACGCTAGCAGTTACTGTCCTGGAAACAGTAGCTGTAACTGTTACTAGTTACTATTTTTGGCGGATCAACTGTAACTCAATTACTTTTTGGAAGTAACTTAGCCAAGACTGGTGATTTTAGGCGTCACCAGATTTAGAGTATGCCCACGAACGTAGACGCGTTCCGCAACGCTTCGCAGTAATTCCACATGGTAATTAATTGTTTATGGGATATAGAAACTGCGATCCGGGCCTTTCTTTTTTAAACGTAGGAGCCGCTATGGGCAACCATTAAGTGTGTGCGTACTCTTCTTGGCGTGAACACCATGATTTATTTCAGCTTGGAGTGGGGCCAGGCCCCATGAACCCCACCCCCGCTCTGGCTTTTCTTCGCCTTCATCGTCCCACGGGTTAGCTTATGTTTGGTGAGTTTTTGTCCAGAAACCATCAAATGCACCTCCGCGCATGAACCGTACCCATATCTCAGCCGTAGCCCGCGCACGGGGCCTTTGACTTCCGCATTATCTGGGCATGCACTCTTACATGTACGTTTCCGCTGGGGTGCCGTACTCGGGAAGCAGAAGCTGCGTTCACCTCAGCTCTGTTCGGAAGAATCAGAGACATCAATATATTTGTGGGAGTGTTACACAAGTGCGCCAGCCGTGGTCGAGTCTCCGACCGCGGTTGAATTTCGACTGACCTCGCCGACCGTGGGATGGCAAACAAGGTGGCTTCTGCAATCTGCTGCTCTAGCCGTTTGTGTTTTTCAACTGTAAGTTGCGATTCCCGCCATCGCAGTGGCAGAGGCAGGAGGGGTTCGAAGGCGAAGGGTCGCGGGTTCGGGTTTTATTCTGACATTTACTTTTCGTTTGTTTGTGTGTCACTAGGGAACAACATAAATCATCGGTGGGTAGTTTCATTTTAAATCGAACAACGTGTGAAAGTCGTATTTTTTAATTCGCCCAGAAAAAATATATGTTAGAGGACAGTTCAAACGACGCAAATCGCGCCACGTGCGATGCTCGTGCGTGTAGTGGTTTCCGCGTAGGAGAGGGGGAAAGTCTGAGGCTGCTTGAGCACGCTTTCTTCTGGACCGACTTTGACGGGATCTAGCACCGCTAATTTTATGTCTAGGAACTGGAGGTTTTTTATGATTATAGGCTGCACCATAGACACTGTCGACAGTTACCCACAGAACTCTGAGAGCCACAGATTTTCTGTTAAAAAATGCCAAACTTGGCGTAAACGTTCAAAAAGGCCAAACTTTGTTACCAATTTTCTTCATGGCAGAACGTCTGAGAACATCGAGCTTAGTGCCGTTCGATAGGACGTTGAAAGAGCTTTCGTGCTGTATCTAATTCATTTTTCTCAGCCCGGTTGTTTCTGTGTTATTAACTTGAGAATCACACATGGTAGGCGAAAATTGCCAATGTTGTATCTCAATTTTCTCAAAAATGCCATCTTCGATTTCTTTGATTATTTTTCGAAAGGTGGCGTCACGTCTGTACTTTAGACGTCAAGTGAGACAATCTTTTATTTTTGCCTGAGAGACGCGCAGCGATTTTTTTTGTCAGGCAGGGTGCACGAGGCTGCGGCCTTGCGCGCCCCACCCACGAGCACGCGACCTTCAACCTCTTCTTTGCTATATGTGTCCCGTTGACGGAGAAATCAATGACCACACTGCGTGAGCTTGTTGTAGTATCCCCGGAGCATCACTTTACGTTTACCCAATGGTCTCTCAGTTCCGTCAGGCTCATTCAAACCGTGGGAGAGTACATGAGTTGCCTGTGCGCCCTTGACGAGAAGCCCCAGTTCGACGAACATACCGACAAAGCAGTGAGAAGAAACGAAGCGCTTCGTAGAGATCTTTATCCACTGGTAACATCTTAGCTTTTGTTTCAGGTTGCCACCAGTCCCCCAGGAAGTGTGAAAGTCACGTCCTTTTTATTGGTAAAAGAACGAAGAACGGAAGTTTCGAACAACGTAAAATGTGTCCATTGCGAGATCCCTGCAGGTGGTGGCTGCCACCATTGGATTAGCATCATCCGATAGCTGTACACATGTACTTTCACATGATATAAGGTGAATGGGTTCAAGCGCATGGATGCCAGAAGGACTACTGAAGACCACACCGAGGGTTTAAGGTACCTACGGCTACCGGAAACGAGGGATTTTAGTTGTGCGTTGTTCTGTCGGAAATTTTGATTCCCACGGTGACACTGACACATCTCGGTGAGGGTGAACGTGTTATACTTGAGAGCAGCAACTGTCATCACAGCGGTCTTACGGGTTTTGTACCACCCGTCGTGGTTCCGAACTAACGCTACGGAGCATAAAACTAAGCGAGCATGCACACCTTCGGAACTATCACTTATTGCGCCAAAGTTAAGAGGCGACTGCAACCGCGCGACCACAAATTTGTATTCTCAGGTGTTGTAACTTTCTGTCCCCTGTGGCCGTAGTTCTGCATTATTAATATGAACTCGCACGACAGCCTCATAGCGTGCGTATGTGCATTGCCTCAAGCACATGTGCGGGAGAATAGTGAATATGCGCACGTGCGTGCGACTCCCATGAAAGTGCGTAATAGCAAGTTCAAGTCGCCCACGAAAGTATTGCCCTGCGTCTCCAAAGGAAAAAAATAAACATACGTACCATAAGTGCAAAATAAGTACATAATGCAACACCTGCGCATTAAATTACAAAGCAGACTACGAAGCAAAACGCGCTCGTAAACATTCGAAGAGCGCCATTGTGTGGAAAAATCGCTCCGCGGAAAGGTAGTCCTACGTCTCAATCAAAAGGAGAAAAGGTACTTTACCAGCAGCGCAAAGTACCGGCATAATTCTGCCCCTGTGGAATAAATCGTGAAAAATATTCCGGCTTTTTAGAAATAATTAAGATCGAACATGCAAAATTTTCGCGTACCACTCGTGGTTTTGCGATACTAGGCGGACAAAGAATGCGCTTGAACCCAGTCACTTTATATCATGTGAAAGGTCATGTCTAAAGCTGTGGGATGATGCTAATCCAATGGTGGCAGCCACCACCTGCAGGGGTCTCGCAATGGGCACATTTTACGTTTTTCGAAACTTTCGGTTTTCGTTATTTTACCAATGAAAAGGATGTGCCTTTCACACTGCCTGAGGGAGTGGCGGCAACCTGAAACAAAAGCTAAGATGTTACCAGTGGATAAAGATCTCTACGAAGTGCTTCGTTTCTTCGCACTGCTTTGTCGGTATGTTCGTCGAACTGGGGCTTCTCGTCAAGGGCGAACAGGCAACTCATGTACTCTCTCACGGTTTGAATGAGCCTGACGGAACTGAGAGACCATTGGGTAAACGTAAAGTGATGCTCCGGGGACACTACAACAAGCTATCGCAGTGTGGTCATTGATTTCTCCGTCAACGAGACACATATAGCAAAGAAGAGGTTGAAGGTCGCGTGCTCGTGGGTGGGGCGCGCAAGGCCGCAGCCTCGTGCACCCTTTCTGACAAAAAAAATCGCTGCGCGTCTCTCAGGCAAAAATAAAAGATTGTCTCACTTGACGTCTAAAGTACAGACGTGACGCCACCTTTTGAAAAATAATAAAAGAAATCGAAGATGGCATTTTTGAGAAAATTCAGATGCAACATTGGCCATTTTCGCCTACCATGTGTGATTCTCACGTTAATACCACAGAAACAACTGGGCTGAGGAAAATGAATTCTATACAGCACGAACGCTCTTTCAACGTCCTATCGAATGGCGCTAAGCTCGATGTTCTCAGACGTTCCGTCATGACGAAAATTGGTAACAAAGCTTGGCCTTTTTGAACGTTTACGCCAAGTTTGGCATTTTTTAACAGAAAATCTGTGGCTCTCAGAGTTCTGTGGGTGGCTGTGGACAGTGTCTATGGTGCAGCCTATAATCACAAAAATCCTCCAGTTCCTAGACATAAAGTGAGCGGTGCTAGATCCCGTCAAAGTCGGTCCAGAAGAAAGCCCGCCCAAGCAGCCTCCGACTTTCCCCCTCTCCTACGCGGAAACTACTCCACGGACGAGCGTCGCACGTGCCGCGATTTGCGTCGTTTGAACTGTCCTCTAACATATATTTTTTCTGGTCGAATTAAAAAATACGACTTTCACACGTTGTTCGATTTAAAATGAAACTACCCCGGTGATGAAACGCAAAAAGGCAGACTCGAGTTTATTATTATTATTTTTTTCTCCTTTTCCTGGCTGCACCCACGACAGAAAGACTCTGTGTTACAGCCAGTCTAGTCGATCGATGCTACGTTGGGCTCTGCGGAAACAGGATTCATTTCAGATCCCTGCGGATTTGGAATCATTAGTATGCAGATAAATGCCTAGGAATTCTAACTCATTCAGCCTCCGCCATCAACTTCTGAATGGGGCCTGAACTAAAGGGGACCTGAAAATCCATCGTGTCGATACATCCACTCCATGCCCTTAGTCGAACGAGCCATTACATCCAACGAGCCGTTACATCCATCGTTGGATGTAACGACTCGATGGATGTAATGGCACATTGGATGTAGTGGCCCGATACCCCAACCACATCATCATCCCATTTATATGTGTGTGTGTTGAATAACGTTGATTATTACAAATACCCTGGTGTCATTATTAGAAACAAAAACAGGCCAATGTTATGAGCCATATTACACACGTGTTCTAAAGCCACTCGACGACTTTAAATGTGATAAAGGAAATTTCGCTTTGGAGCAACGAAAGAAATTAACAGCATATCAGTCATTAAGTCTTCCTCGGAATCTACAGGGTGTTTTTTTTTTTTCGATAGAGATTTTTCATTAAAGAACTATAACGGCTATAGACATGCTGTTTTCACTTCTATCATCTCTGCCCGGCCGACATTCTTGAGCATATGTTGCTCAACCGTCGAATGACTAATTACCTAAAAATCGTTAATTAACTTTTTAATTATAAAAGTTACGAAGTTGTCCCAATGAGAACATATGTTCCTTTCGGTGACCTGATATCGTAGCCGTTTTCAGAACAAAAATCCGTTCGTTAGATCGTCCGCAAAAAAAAATTCCTGAAGGAACACCATTTTTTTCTTAATTTTGTTCATTGCGCATCTTCGGAGACCCATCTTTCCTTCACCCCCAATGTGAGAGTGTGAAAGAGCACACCGTCCCCTCTTGCGTCCTGGAAAAAGATTAAAAGAAAACAGAAAATGCAACCCAAGATAAGGGCAGTTCCGATAGCATCACCCGGTAATCGTGTTTTTGTTTTGTTTCCGCAAGTTAAAGCTCATCTTCGACGCATGAGGCGGCGCTGTGGCGGCATCTTCGACGCATGAGTATGGTGGTGGTGGGTGGTGAAAGGGCTCGCCGTTGTCGGCCTCACAGAGGTGGGCAACGTCACGACTGACGCCCTGGGGGAATCTGCGTCCTGGGCCGACTTCTAAGCCGGCGTTCACACGGGGCAACTTTTCCCAGCAACTCGAAGCAACTCAAACCAACGTCTTTTGAGCAATTTCGAGTCCGCGTTCACACGCAGCAACTCGGTAGCTCCACCCACAGGCAACCTTATGGCGACCGGACAATGCGGGTTCGAATCGAACTGGTGCAATCTTTTCTTTAGCTGCTGTTTATCAGATTTCAGTCAGTTTTATTGCCCCAATAGATCATTATTGCCTTCCAGAAGTAGCAACTGATATGTTTCCGTGAAGTTCGTAAAAAAAGAAAAAGTTATTTTTCAGCTGCACCTGCAGGATTTGAACCCATGAACCCACGAACGAAATCCACAACGCCATCGGGAGTCACGTGGCAACGCTTCCCTCTCTGATTCGCCCGTGCACGAGCAACTTCACAAGTTTTCGGTCGGGGGGCGATTCGCAGCAACTCTGAGCAACTCGAGTTGCTGGAGGTTGCCGGCTGACAGCAACTCCAAAGTTGCCCCGTGTGAACGCTGCCTAAGGGAACTGTACCGACATATGTCTGAAAACGTCTGAGGAAAACCCAGGAAAAACCACAGACAGCACAGCCGGCACCGGGATTCGAACCCGGGTACCTCCCAGTCTCGGCGTGACATGGCCAGAACGCTAACCACAGAGCCACGGGAGCTGGTGTGGTGTAGAGCATGAGTATGGTGAGTTAGAATGTCTGGTGTGCTTACCGGCCTATCCAATGCATGGGAGCGCTTGGTCAAGACCCTGGCACTCGACCACGTGCGATTGTTTACATGGATGCGCTGAAGCTCGCTGCGCGCCTTGCGGAATGATTTTTGTGGGGATCCGTGGTACTCTTCTGTTTCGTATCATGTGCCCTTTCCGTAAAATGCAGAGGATCGCACCGCGCCGGCCGAGAAACGGAACAATGTCGATGGGTGGTTTATCAAGAGCGTCACGAGCTCAGTGCAAGGTCTTGCTTGCTGAGGTTATCTCTCACTCTCTTGCAATTGATAATTTGTTGCTTACAACAATGATCATAAGCGATGCAACAGTGGTCGGTCTGTGCATATCGCCGTATTCTCGCTCAGACTTGAGGGATATTTGCGCTTCCGGGAACCCTTCGAGTAGGATTGGCAATGCGTTGGGCGTTCGCTCCCAGCGCGTGCACAATCTATAAGCAACTTGTACAATTTGTACCCCGCCGAAAAGCTGATAGCCTCCTCAGCCGGAATTGAATCCACAACCTGACCCCAAGCAACTAAGGGGTTTAATAAGGGGGCCTCCACAGATCACTGATTGTAAAATACGCGTACAGTTGGTTAGACGAAATGCAATGGCTATTCCTTGCAATCTAACTGTGCTTGTTTTCTCGCATTCGAAATCGGCTAGCGCATAAGGACTGCGTCCAGGCGCAAGTATGCAAGGATTGTGTAACGAAGGCAAGGGAAGGGCCACTACAGGACCTCACAGTATTACCCGAGACAGCACGGTTTCAATAGAGGAAGCAGCAGCAACAAATCGTATATTTTCTCATTTCACACAGTTTTCAGAAACCGTTCCTCGCAGTGATTCACAGGTTAGAGCGCAGGAGTCGGACTCGTGCTTAGTGCAAGAATTAAGGGTTTGTGATGCGTATTCTTTGGCGTTTTATTAGACCGGTAAGTGGCCGGGATAAGTAGTGTTTTATAAGTATGTTTATCCGCACTAAGTGTGCGGATAAACAGTTTTACACAGTTTAATCACGGGTCAGATAAACCATCGTCGCTTCGGACACTGACAAGGTGACAAACGTAGGACCGTGCAGTGCTTTACAGACGATTGCCTCATCAAATGCCGCGATCATATGTACTACACCCCAATGTATTTGATGCGATATAAATTACATCTAAGCATGCGAAGCAACCCGTAGGTTTCGTTGTTCTATTCATCCTGTTCTGAACCCCTTAGCTAGTTTACGTACAAGTGGAAAAAACTTCGGCGATAATGTGCCTGCTGTTCACAGTCACATCATAACTACTGCTTGTTGCTCGCTATTTTCAAGAAATGAGACTCCATGTAAGAACCGAAGGAAGTGTGTTTGGGGAACCCACTCATTGTTTTAGCCCGTACAGCCTGTATGTGTACATCTCGCGCTTTTTTTTATTGTACACACCATCATATAAGGCCAATAAAATTTCTTTATATATAACTTGTTTGTTGAATGCATAGATTGAGAAGTTACCCGTCTAAAAGAACTCGTTACAAGTTCAGTTACCGTGTGCAAAATGTAACTAAGTTAATAACGAAGTTCTTCAGCCTGAAATGTAACTCGCAGTTACTGAGTTACTTAAAAAAAAGAACGAGTTACTTCCAAGTTACTTCGGCCACAAAACAGCATTACGCAGGTGCAGCGCGCGTGAGCAGTTGAGTTAGACCTGGAGTTGCCAGCGGAGGAGTGCAACACGCTTATAGATCGTTTTCCTTTATATCCAAAAATAGACCTCTCTCTGTTTGTAAACAAATGACGTCATAGTGTTCGACAGCGTCAAAATTTGGTAGAATTGAACTACGCTCGAAGCTAGAGGTGAACAAGGTCGCACCCGAAAGCCACGGCCTTGAGGGGATTACGATGTGATCCCTTAAAGGGACGCGACCCTCGGTCCTACTTTTCTTTCAATGGGAGGTAGCGAACAAGTGCCCGTTTGTGGAACGCAGCCCTCTCCTTCCGATCTGTTACGGTTTCAGTCTGTCTACCAATGTCATGATGACGTTTCTCTGGTGAAGGTCTATTCGAACGCTTTGCATCTTACTCCCTGTGGGCGCACAATGGTTCAGCTTGATTGCAATGGCAGCGGTTCTTACTTCCTCAATAAAATACTGTCATTGATTGATTATCACGTTTTATGGCAAAAAATGCCATGAAGAAACCAGAGAGAAAGCAAGAAAATATGTGGACGTGAGTGAAAAGCGAGTTAAAAGTAACTTGGAACTTAACTTAACTTACTTTGACAAAGTTACCTGTAAAAGGAACGAGTTCCTCTGAAAGTTACCACGCCGCAAAAGTACCGAGTTAAGTTACAAGTTACCAAAAAAAGGAACTTAGTTACAGTAACGAGTTACCTCGAACTCTGGTTGAATGCCAGTATTCAATTGCAAGCAATGGAAGAGCGTCGCTAAAGTTCGAAGTAAGAACGATAAGATAAAATCTGCAACCAAATAAATATTATACCGTCCTTCTTTCCCAATATTCACCAGCTGAATGAGTGAAAGTGCGGGTAGCCAGATAACAATGCCGAATTTCTGAAGAAAAAGACTATAAATTATGGAATAGCTTCGTTTGCAGCGGACGGAAAACTTTTCCTTAAGAACGAAGATGACGAAAATAGCTGCCGCGTTCGGCATGTATCATGATACCTGATAACTGCGCGACGATGTCCTTCTGGAGATGATAAAGATTAGTGAAATTACGGGAGGGGGGGGGCAACCCTGAATGCTGTATCAAAATAGGACGGTATACACTGTCTGCGTAGCATAAAAGGTAGTGGATACTTCCGAGCGATCTGCCTGCCTGTCTGGCAGCAGATGCTGCTCCAAGCCTGCTCGGGCGGGGGGGGGGGGACGTTCTGGACCGAATTCATAGGCAACTGTGCTGACATTTGTCTTAAAGTGTACGTGGAAAGCCTAGCCTCAGACAGCACAGCTTCCTCCGAGATTCGAACCCGGGTCACCTCCCGGTCTCGGCATGCCATGTCAGCATAAAAGGGCACCTCACATTCTAACCCATAGTGACCCCCAGCACCAGGTGAGCCGCCGCAGATTTACCAGCGTTCACGGAGTGCCCCGGACTTGACCCCCTTTGGGATTGCTGGTTCTGCTGAAGCTATCTTCCAAAATTTGGGCGGATTTGTTAAGAACACATCTGCTCCTGAGCACTAAAGTTATGAAAGTTCTCTCGGTCTCTTTTTTTTATCAGTCATGATGTACTTTGCGAACTTGGCTGCTCTGTGGTGGCGTCCATGAAAACAAAGTACAGGTCACTGCTCAGCATGGAGCGAACACTAAGAACCGTTGCGCTGAGAATGCGCCCTCGTTTTGAGAGACGCTCACCTCAGCCAGTAGGAAGAGTCTATTCTGCTGGAAGTGTTGTTGTTTTTCCCCTTTGGTACGGGTACCAAAGGGGAAAACAAAACAAGGTATCTACACTGTGTCACTGCTCTCCCCAGTGTTCCTACAGGATGTGATTTTCTGTCTAAACAGGATCTCCCCTTCTACTACCTCTAGTACGATGTTCACGACAAATACATAGTACACCCCGACTTTTGCTTGTCAAACGACGCGATTACATGTTATGAGGTACATAAGTAGTAAATAATAATTAAATGTTCTTCAGCTTACATAATTTGATGTCAAGAATTGGCTGAGGTATCTGTCTGATGTTCCAAATACTCTGCATCTATTAGTACATGACGCTGTTTTTGGAAATGGCGTCTTAAACAAAACTTCAGGGGCATGAGTATGGAAGGATTTGTGTGACTTTCAGAGCGTGTGTCACGACGGTCAGTCTGTCGCACCCAAAACCTTATACATTGTGCACCCGTTTATCATTGCATTATAACGCAAGCGCATCATGTTGGGTTGTACAACAATGGCGTGTAAAAAATCCTGCGAACAAAATTTTAGCAGCCTTCCAACATGTCTGAAAACGGAGGTACTTTATTACCAAACAGGGGCTGGGCATATACAGACAAGCAGCAAGCAGCAAACGAGTATGTACTCTGCTGTGAATGCAAACGATCTCAAGTATATCTTTATGACTATCGAAGTCACTTCCATATACATTAATTTATACATAACGTATCTGTGTGATGTACCCAAGGATACTGGAATGGAATGCCTTTGTGCTACCTCACAAAACATGTGAGAGCTTCACACAGAATTGTACATTACAAAAATACTCTACTCAAGTTGCTTTACCTTAAGTGCTTTTGGGAATAACTTGGTATCTTACAAATGCGTTCAAAAGGCAGTATATAGTATCATGACTTGAATACTTTTTTAGTATCTTCAACAAGCTTGCAGCAGTGAAAGTCCATTCCATTTCTCCCTTCTATTTATTTATTTATCTTTTCTTTGAGTTATATATGGCTAGGCGAACACCCTCTCGAAGAATGTGTGGAACTGCAAGGTCAATAATTACCTAAAATTCATTAATCAACCCCTTTAATTAGGGGATTTCGCGCAGAAGCGATGTAGCAGAACCATTGATATTCCTAATCCCCCGAAGAAAATTATCTCCCGATTATCCCAAGAAGGAATCGAAAGGCATTGAGACAGTGCCTTTATCACAACATTCCAAAACGCGAACTCCTCCGTCGTATTCATATCTCCGAAGCGTGACGTATCAGCACGCCCACATTTTTTTCCCTCTCCCCCTGTATCTGCCATATTGCTTCAATTTCGGCCATCACGGGAACTCCCTGGCGCTCCCAGGTGCTCTTTGCGCATGCGGTCACGTGGCCTTGAGGGCGCAAGAAGCGGCAGTGGGCCGAGCCCTTGGTAGCCACCTATCGGCAGGCCCGTTATCACGACCCGGTTTCAGTCGCCGTTCAGCACACCATTCATTCTAGCTCACCATAGCATGAGGCTCCGTCACCCTCTCACATTAAGGGTGAAGGAAAGACGCGTTTTCGAAGATGCGCAATGAACAAAATAAAGAAAAAAATGGTGTTCCTTCACGAATTTTTTGCGCACGATCTACCAAACGGATTTTTGTTCTGAAAACGGCTACGATATCAGGTCACCGAGAGGAACAGATGTTCTCATTGGGACAACTTCGAAGCTTTTATAGTGAAAAGTTAATTAACGATTTTGAGGTAATTAGTCATTTGACGGTTGAGCAACATATGGCCAAGAATGTCCACCGGCCCAGAGATGATAGAAGCGAAAACAGCATGTCTATAGCCCTTAGTTTTTTTTAAAAAAATCTGTATCGAAAAAAAAAAAAAACACCCTGTACATGTATCAGCGGTCTGGGATACACATTATAGCGCGCTTCCTGAAAATATAAAGAAAATACCAAGGCCTACTGCAAGTCGGACAATTGCTCACCGCGTCTTTCACTGCATTTATGTGTCATTTTATTTTGCGTTTATGGCGCTCGTATGCTTGACTTTTTTATGTTAGCTGAACTTCTCTTATAGCTTTCTAAAGGTGAATGCTTCCCGACAACAGCGTGCCGAGGGACACGGTACACGAGAGGGAGTGCAAGGTCACTTGTGAAAACTGTGCACTCTTTATTCATACACTCTAACCCCAATGACAGTAGGTGCCGTCTGCTCAACTGGCACATTTTTTTTTTTTTAAATGGGCCAGATGACTTCAAGAGGTCCGAGGTGCCTGCGAAAGCTGCAGGTGCTCTGTGCCCCCTGAAACAACTGGTACGACATCCCTGCTGACGCCAGGAGCCACAGTGTACCATACGTATTGAAGGGTTACTCGTATCCCCTAATACCCGAGAAACATTGTGTTCCCTAACAGAAAAATGACCTCCAGGCTTCGCAAAAAAAAAAACAAAAAACAAAGAACAAAAAGAAAGGAAGAAAATGCACCAATGACATCGAACTTGAAACACTAAATTTTGTTGGCGTGCATATACCTTTAAATTGCATCTAGTGCATCATCGTTTGCCAAATGGAAAGCATACACGGTTCACTAATCCCAACACACACGTATGGAGCACACGTTGCACGGACACACAACCCATCCGATGCACCAGGCAGTCCTCCAAACATCGAACACACAATCCTCGAAACTTAGAACAGGCTGGGACTGCAAAGCTCAATCAGGATCATCCTTAGTGACGAACACGACAGTTCCTCAAACGAAATGGCCGACGAACAATTGTCCAAGCAAGTGGCACCACACGCGCTTCGATGTGAGAAGCAGTTGCAATTTTGCACACGTATCTGTGACCGTTGAGACAGGAAACAACCTGGCAACAATACCAGGCTGGTATTGTTCCAATGTGTATGCTGGAACAGTACACCATTTTGTAACTCACGTCCTTGCAACCGATAGAGTGCCACGGTAACCTATAACTAAAGAATACAATTAGCCTCACCTGTAATGTACATCGTCGCTTCACCCATGTAGCCGATCCTCGCTGGCGCCGTTTGGCAGCATCTCTGTCTCCGCGCACACCGCTATCAAAAATATGGAACGTGATTAAGGGGCTTTCGACACTAGTGGCCCAGCGGCACCCATTTCAAGCCCTTGCAATTGTCACCGCTCTCTCGGAACGCCAGGTTGCGAACGACTATTGGCCCTCCTTATCACAGGGACCGTGACTGCCATACCACTGTCAGCGGATTCGTCGGCTCTTGCTATCGCGGTTGTCCTAGACACTTCGCAGGAGCCATCTCTGGACGCTCCTTCTCCCCCCATGAATTAGACACTGCGCTTCGGATATCCCCTTCTCATACTTCTTCTGGGCCTAATAGCATTACCTACAAAACACTCCAGAATCTCCCCCTCGTGTGCCCGCAGCACACTGCTGATGATCTACAACAGTTGCTGGCGAGATGGAGTAGACCCAGATGACTGGAAGCTTGCTATGGTGGTGCCTCTCTTGAAACCTGGCAAATCCCCGCACGCTCTGGACGCCTTTCGTCCAGTCGCTCTCACCAGATGTGTTGGGAAGGTTATGGAGCGCATGGTGTAGACCCGGCTGAACTGGTACTTCGAAACCACACAATTCTACCGTGAGGTAATGGCCGGATTCCGCCAAGGAAGATTAGCTATCGATAATGTGATAGCTCTCGTTTCCTCTGTGCAACAAGCGAAGTCCGAAAGACTCCTCAGTGCTGCCCTGTTTCTTGGCGTCGCTAAAGCCTACGACAGTGTTGTTCACACCGTTGTAGTTGCATCGCTTCAGGAAGTCGGGCTGGGTGTCTGCACACTCCCATGGCTACGCGATTTTCTTTCGGACAGATTCTTGTTTGTCCGTACGCGAGAGGGCGATAGTGCCACGTACCCTGTGCACCGCGGTATTCCGCACGGCAGTGTTCTGAGCCCCCTCTTGTTCAATGTCATCATGGCGTACCTGACCCTTCAACTGCCTAACCATACCCACATCACCATATATGCGGATGATATTTGCGTATGGACTTCTGCTGTGCGGCGGGATACCATACAACGCCGCCTGCAATCTGCTCTGGACGCTGCTGTGTCATATCTCGCTGATCGAGGGATATTGGCATCGCCAACCAAAACTGTGGCTATGGCATTCACACGGCGCTCATTCGGCAGCTACCCCCTCTTCTTGATAGGATCAAGAGTGCCGTTTGTTCCCTGGTGCAAGTACCTTGGCGTTATCATTGATCGGGGTCTAACATGGTCTCGATAGATTACTGCCCTCTGTGCCAACACAAGCTCTTAAATTAACGTGCGACGCCGCCTCTGTGGGTCCTCTTGGGGTCCTTCTTGCACCGACCTTCTCCAAGTACACAACTCTCTTACTATGGGCACTTTACGCTACTGCTTGCCTGTGTTGCACGCTATTTAGCACGATATTTACCCCTCTTATTTAGCTATAGCACGGTATTTCCCCCTTCAAGAAACGGGAACTGCTTAATCTTCAAGCTCGTAGCCTGCGCACTTGCTTGGTAGTCCCGAAGGCCACAGAAACCTTCTCTGCTATCGCCGAAGCGCGGGTTCCTTCCGTGCTTATCATCCGGGACACGGCCAAACCCTCACCCTCCAAACATACACACGCTGTCTTGTACGGCACCCCTGTTACCACCTTCGTGACGTTACGCGGCATTGCCCTGTTTCTGCGTACGGCCAAGCTGTTCTGCGCTTACAAGGACAAATCCCACCACGCATATCTTGAACTCCCATACGGAGCCGCTGTGGACCTTAAAGTAGCACAGAAGTCATTTTTAACACCCAGTTTTCTTCCAATAAAATGGTTAAGTAGGCCATTAAGATGCACCATGCGAAGTAATTTACACCACAGAGTCATAATTATCGCAGAAACTGAATTTAAAATACGCCGCAAAAAGCGACCGTGCGCAACGGTGGTGAAGAGCAGTACCAGCCTGTGATCTGCCTGGAACCTCGCGCTGACGCTATAAGGAGAACGCTCGCTGATTGGCTTAGAGAAATGTTGTCTGCTACTCCGCTGTCGTCTGCTACTCGGCTGTTCGTGGTTCTGATAAAGCCTTTCTCCTTGCTCGGTAATGCTTCGGCCGCTCCTTCTATCCCCAATTCTCAGGGAAAACTGGCAAAACAGGTTTACGGCGGCAAAGGGACAAGGCGCTGACCCCCACTGACCGGCAAACGAGACCGAGTCTCCTTATGCCGTCATCGGTGACGTGCCATCATACCTCCTCATCCTCGTTATAGCTGGAGTAGCGAGTTGAGGGTGAACGCCCGGAGCTATGTTTATGTGAGTTTTTTTTTTGGGGAAACAAATTGCACACATCAAAACCTTTCGCGCTATTCGGTATAATGACACATACACTTTCATTAGATGTCTTAATCTGAAATTTTTTTGGATGGCCCTCTGTACTCCTTTAAGTCTGCCCCCCGTGCACACAATCCGTTCCTGGTCTTCCAAAAAGAGCCATGTTCCAGCTGTTCTGGCATGCCAACTAACGCTGCAACATCTCCACTCCCTGCACTCAAATCGAATGGAGATTGACGCTTACGGCTCGGTGTCATCCGATGGATCATAGTCTGCATTTCATATTCCTGAGGAGGCATACGAGCGCGGTTTCAGGCTGCTGCCCGCGCTGCCATCAACTGAAGCAGAAGCCTTTGCTATCTTATCTGCTCTGCGGTACATCTCTTCGTCGACACCAAGAAAGTAGACTATTCTTTCGGATAGTAAGTCAGCCTTCGAGGCCCTGGCATCGTGTTCGCCCAAAGTTATCAACGCCATCTACACGGAGATCCTTTGCCTACACGCCATACTGTCGTCTCTAGGCCACAGTATGTGGCTCGAGTGGATTCCGGGCCACGTTGATATCTCGGGGAATGCCCTCGCCGATTCTGCGGTCAGGTGTGCTCGTGCAGCTGGGTCCGTCACTTCTGTCCTGCTGTCTGTCTGCCGGCTAGCCATTCACCGATACTGCACAAATAGCTCTCTGGCTTTTTTCCAAGACGCTGCCAGGACGAACTATTTTCTGCGCTCGATTGACACTATGATGACCCACACACTGGTAGGCCGCTACCCCAGGGAGGAAGAGTCCTTGCTCCACAGGCTTCGACTGAATGTGGCGTGGACTCCACTGCTCCTCTTTAAGATGGGCCACCTTTCGTCGCCCAACTGCCCCACCTGTCATGTTGAAGGAGACATCCCGCACTTGCTGCTCTCTTGCACCCGCTACCGCCAACATCGTCTTCTCCTACGGTCGCACATCGCTCGCCTCAGGATTTCGGTCTTTTCCCTAGCTACACTGCTAGGCTCCACACAACATAGTCAGGTGACAAAGGCACTTGTTCAGTTCCTGCGGATCTGTGGCCTTCTGGGTGAACTGTGATCAATTTTGTGTTTGCTTTCCTTTCTGTATGTTTGTTTTTCTTTTTGTTTTCCTTTCTTTCCTGGGAATAGCAAGCCACCGTGGCGCAGGCTAACCTTTCCCTCCTATTATTTAATATAATAAACATATCCCCGCCCCCCCCCCGATCCTCTTCTGCCGCCATTTGGAATGCGTCAACCGTCTGCAACAGAACATATTGTTAGGCAGAAACCCGAGACAGGTGTAGCCAATGGAGGTAGGGTTTTTAATAGCAGCCGGAAAGGATGGAGGCCGAGACCAGAATGAATTGGGCGCGGTCTCGCGCGATGGGATTATTGCGATCGGTGATCTTCCTCACAACTTCAATGGTTAAACACAAGTAAAACGCAGGCGTCGTATGATTCCTCACAGCTAGGTTGACTTACCTTTCTTGTACTTAAGCAAACATTAAACCTGCACTCAAAAGCACGGTTGTCATCCTTCTCAACGGCGTGGTTGCAGCGCAGGCAACGGGCGAGTAAGCAGGGCTGTGTCGGTCTTGAATGATTCGTTCAGACTGAACGACTCAGTCGTGTGAACTAAATGAATTCATTCACCAACGACCCAAAGATTCGTTCACCAGTTCAGTGGCAGTCGCTTGTTGCCTTGTTGCATAATTTCTGCAATCCGCCGTCCCGCTGCTCACGACGGCGTTGCCATCTATGTTGTCCGCTGCGAACTATAGCCTATAGCTGTCCGCAGCGGAGTGTCGATCGCCCTGAGCGCATGCGCGGGAGTGCCAGCCCTGCCGAGAAGAAGCGAGGAGGAGAACGAAGTGAATGGAATGAACGACTGAATGACATGCTTGCGACATCGTTCATTCGGTCAGTGAATGAGATGCTCCAAACCATTCGCTCTGAATGGATCGCTCGCTTCGAATGATTCTCTCTCTCTCTCTTAGTAGCATCTAGCAGTCACTCATAAACGAGGTGCTTCAAACAGCTCTCCGTCTCGACTTTCTGGGAGCACCTAACCTCTGGGGTTGGAGGCGTTCGGTGAGCACATGGATTTCGCATTTCCATTGTTCTCCTGTTTGATTTTTCGCAGCACAGCGTCATGACGGCAATGGTTTGATGTCAGAATGGAGATGGCGTGCGTGATACGCGCTCACCGTTTTTGTCGTCGAAGGATCCGCATTTGGGTTGTTGGCGATGTGTTTGGCACATTTATTTCACTTTTCTCGGAAAATGGCACGTTGATGTACGCTGTATGTTGGCCAATGTTCTTGAATAAACACAGAGGAATGAGTTCTTGTGCGTGCCGCTTGTGTTTGCGTTCAATCTTACCTCGTGACGTGAAGGATTTCGACTTATTCTGACCCTATTATTCTGACTATTTCTTATCGTATCTGTTGCTCTCATTAATGGGTTTAAATTTGCGGTATCAGCTTTAGCCTTCTTTAGTTTATTAAGAGCGTACCGTGTTGTACGATCACAGAAGTTGGACTCGTTACAACATTCCTTCTTATGGCAAACAAAAGTAGCAGCGCTCAATTCACATTCTGTCCATGTTCTGTCAAGTTCTGTTCAAGTTCTGTTATTTGCTTCTCACCGGACAGATATCACGTGACTTTCACAGCTCAGCTCAAACCATGCCTCCGACGACTTAACCCCCTCCCCCCCGTGTATGTCATCTGGTGGTATGACGTCAGGGAACAGGTGAATGAATGAACGACTTTTTTGAACAGTTCACTTAGTGAACTGAACTGAATGAACGACTTTTTTGAACAGTTCACTTAGTGAACTGAACTGAATGAACGAGTTCATCAAATTGAACTGTTTTGCCCATCACTAGCAGGGAGGAATGCACTGCGGAGGAATACGCGGTGCCATGTCACTCCTCACCGGCGAAGCAACGTAGTACGCTCCAACGAAGGCACACATATTCAGTCAGTACACGCATTATTCAACAAGCACACGAGTTCACGGCTCATGAGGCACACATATTATTCAGCGTCACAGAGCCGTTGCATACCGACGTGACGGCTTTGTACTTGCTGAATTTTGTCGATGGGGAGCGCTGTGCTTGCTATTTGGTAACTGTTACCGCTGTTTCTAGACGGTTACGGCTGTGTAGCGGCTGTTCTTTTTGAGGTTACTTTTTTAACCGGCACGTACCCGTCACAGGATTCAGAGTGCAGGTTATGATATCCCTCAGATATCATAGTAATGTGAACTTCTAAACACCCGCACAGTCCGCAGCGTCCGTCTCCAGGAAAGGAGGTGAGGTGGTTGCACGCTTTGCCCCCCTCCCCCCCTGGAAGCACTTTGCTCCCCGCTTTGGAAAAAATCCTATAGGGACTGTGCGACAAACTGGTGGCGCCACAGCATCGCTAACTGTGCCAGCACCTAAAAGAACTCTTCATTAGGGACCAGATGCTTAATTTCTCGTGATTTCTACGCTTCCAATACCACCGAGGACTCGCAGCGAATAGCGTATGTGACCCGCGTTCGGCCATTGCATGGGGTGTGCACAACATGGGCGAATATATTCTATTTCTTTTGTTCTAGTTTCAATGAAACTGAATGAGGACCTGCAAAATGATCAATGATTTACAGCTGCCACTTTCGTGACGGTGAAACGCCGCTGGATATCACCGTCAAATGCACCGACCAAACGGCAACCTATTTCGAGATAATGATTGAAGTGTTCCATCGCCAGTGCCCAGAGGCGATATTGCTCCTGGTATGACGAGTCTCACAGGGAGAACAGAAGTTCTACGTTGTCCAAAAGGTTTAGTATTTACTCACCGACCATTTCACAGCTGTCGTCCCGCAAGCCTACGGCGGTAGCGTAGTAGTAATCATTCAATTCAATAAAAACTAGTAGTAATCATTCAACCCAAGATTTACACAGAAAATCCACGGCAAGTATTGCACTTTTTACTTTAAATTATTTTTTAAAATTTAAAATTTTAAAATGGGCAAAATCTAGCTCAGTGCAATACTTGTCGTAGATTTTCAATGTAAAACTCGGGTTGTAGGAAATAAAAAAACTAGATAGAAAGGAAGCAGACAGTGGGAAATAATTTATTTGCAAATCAACGACGCCATCTTGAAGAAATCACGCCGGTGCGGGCGACTGGAGCACGACGGTCGCAGAGGCAGGTGGCAAGCTAGTTCCAAGGCATCACACCAGATGGCGCCAGCATCGTAGCTCTATACGAGAAAGACAGAACAAGAAAGTACTAGCGACACGTAAAAATGTCAACACTGTTTGACAAGTCTAAGCATGCCAGAGCGCGGGGCCTAACCGCTACTGCTAAACAGCACGGAGAAAACACTACACATCGGGGGGAAAGGCTTAAGGCAATCGACTAGGCCTAACCACAGCGTCACAACACTACGCGGCTAACACAAGGCGGGAACCACTAGCCACACGACGGTAAACGTGCGTCAACAGGCTTGGACACCGCTAAACAAGTCGAAACATTCGCGTACGGCGAGAAAAGGCTTAACACGAGCACGGTAAAACAACGCGCAAACATCGGTAAATCACTCACCTTTTCCCCCGCTGCGACGGAGCGTCCGCTTTCGTCGACAACCAGGGATCAAGTGACGACGGAGCGACTGACCGCACGTCTTCTTCCCACGAGAGCCAGAGCTGGACTGACGTAAGCGCCACTCTACGGGTGCTACGCATGCAAGCGCGCTCCTAGCGCCCTCTGCTCCATCCGAACGCCCGCGGGTGTTTTCGGTTTCGGCTCTCCGCTGCGCGCGCGCGCTCCTAGCGGCGACGGGTGGCTTCTGAGTTTCGGTTTCACTCTCCTTTCTTTGCGCACGCGTTTATCTGTATAAAGGCAGCGCGCACCGCGCTCGCGTCATCATTCTGACCGATACGTGGAAAACGCCATGTGTGGTTTATTCTCCTGCGTTTCTCGTCGTCGCAAGGAAAAGACAAAAAACGAAGAACTTCGCGAATTTATTCGCGGCATCGTGGAGGAAGCCTTTCAAGTCCACCGCCTGGAATGGTTGCAAGCGCGTCAAGAAATGTGTCAGGACAAGATGAAGACGCTCGACCGCACCTTAGCGGCGGACAGACTGGCGAAAAAGAAGTCCAACTTTAGCCTGGATAATCTGTATTGGGAACGCAGTTCCGATGTAGAGGACGAGGACGACGACGTGTAAATAAAAGCGAAGCATTTCTCTTCGAGTCTCAGTCTCTTCTCTTTCTTCGTGCAACGTGTACGCACGCAACATGTCCTCCCCCGAACCTTTTCGTTTCCGTTATCCTTTTCGCTGTATCTTAAAGGGACTATGAAACGATTTTTTTTCTTGGTTTTGTTCGAAAGAAGAGATTTTTCTGAGTCTAGAACCGAAATTTTACCTTCGTCGCGCGAGCGGCTTTCTCAGGAGCGCATTTTAATGGAGCGGCGAAAGGAGAACACCTGGCGCCGCGCTGTGGCGAACTGGCGTGTGGGGAAACAACGAGCCGCTTTACGTAACCACGGCCGGCTCGGCGGTACGTCATCGTGACGTGTCACTGTCCTGCCGCATTTACATGTAATAGGAGCGGAAGTCTCAATGATGGCAACTTCCGTTCTGGTCGCCTGTCGCATCGTCTGGTAATGCGGAATGCAAAGCCAGGAATGCCGTGAAATGTGCTTCAGTGTGGTGTATGTGACTGTGGTCGAGCGTCCGATTTTTCCAGGGTGTCTTGGCGGCATATACAACTTTCATCTTTTATTGTTTCATGTTTAGCCAGCTTGGCCTTCGGTATAACCTCGGCTGGTTCTCGTCGGCGCCCGGCTGTCGGGGCAAGGATGACCCTGAGTGTTGTTCACAGGGTTCTGCCGGCTCTAGTGCCGGCCACTACACAGACAATAAAGATGCTTACGCTTCCGAAAACACTAAGCTTATTTAAGCGGCCCTGTGCCTCGCAGTTCAGTCAATTCGTTTGCTTGGTGCAGTGGTTTCCTGATTTGTGTCTTCGTCTATTTGCCTACTGTACATCTGGCTGTGTGCCTTTTCCTGACATGCCGAAACGATGTTGGGTTGTTGGTTGTCCCAATTCACGACAGTGTCCACGGAGCATCCAGTGTCATATGATTCCAACCGATGAAACAGTCCGTTTTCGGTGGTGCGAAGCAATCGGACGGCCAGAGTGGAAAGACTGTGCTGTGCCATCCACTGCTCGTGTTTGTTGTGAACATTTCCAGGCTAGCGATTACGAAGGGGATGTTGAATCGCTTCAACGTGCTGGGTACCGAGCTCCGCGTCGTTTACGACAAGGTGTAGTGCCGACACAAAACCTGCCCGATTACCAGCGAGAACAACATTCGCCTAAACGACACAGAAGTGTAAGTATTTTTTTTTCCTTATTGTAGCTAAAGCCGATCACCCTCCCTGCGTGTGCTCATCTTGTTATTATAGGTCTCCTGGTCCTCTAAATGAGTTAGTTCGCATTGGAACTTTTCAGCTGTAACAGTCACCGAGCTCAGATTATCTAATTCTAGGAAAAATACAATTCGATTAGTTCTTTATAGTACTTGCCACCTATAAGCTACATTTATGTGGAATATTTATATAATGACCAGTTCGCTGTTGTACATATATTCTACTGGAACATGTAGTTGTATCTGTTTCGTTTTTCCTTGCTTATGTATGATTTCTCTATTTACAGGCAAGCCCTTCACTGGAGTCTGAAGCAGCTGAGGTGGGTAGGGAGGAGAGATTCTAAGATACAATATTCGTTATCATATAATATGTGTAATAGTATTTGCAGAGCAGTTCCACAAGCGCTCAGCACTGCGACCACACGTATGCCCACATGTGTGGCCAAACTTCATTCCTGACTATGTTAGAGGTATGTTTTCTGTATTGGTAGCTCGCCCAGGAAAAAAATAGGTTACATGATGAATTATTTCCACCTCTTATGTTGTGCTTGTCTGTGAAGTGTGAGGTGTTCTCTACAACTTCCCTGTGGCTAAACATACCAGAGACAATGTACAAGTTTCGTAGGTGTTTTGCCCTAGTAGATATATTCACACATTAAGCTCTATAGATGACCTTTTTGAAATGTTGTTTCATGCAGCACCTACAAACTGCACTCCCTAAAGCCTGCAAAGCTATATGTCAGACAATATATAGTAATGGTCTTCTTTCAGGCAGTTAGATGACAGGCCTTTGACTGAATTATTCAGAATTTCTGGGGTGTAATGAATGGGTTTTACTACAGCCTATAAATATGACCATGATGCCAATATGCACCTGTGGGTATAACATATACATAATGAATAATTCAGGATGATTTTTCACTCGAGTCTTGTATGTAGCCAATAATGATAGAATCTCGGAATGTACAGCAAAGGTGCAAGACATGCAGCATATTCTCACCACATACACTCTATGATATAACTTTAGTTTTATGATGTTGAAATTCTTTATGCATTTACTATGTATAGTGGTTGGAACAATTCATATAGCCTGGCCAATATAATAAGCTTTTACTTTATTGAACTGTTGTGAATTTGTACAAGGAAATTCATAGTTCAGTAACTTTCAGTAATTTGTAACAACATTTCAGAGCACGAAATCTACTGAAGGGACACCACTGTGTGATGTTGATGAGTTTTCCCACATAACTGACTATGAAGTGGAGGTAAGTAACAGAAGAAATATCACTGCTACATAGTCACGACACATTAGACATGGTACATTACACATGTGACTTATAAATAATTTAACATTTTCCACCTTCATGATGCTTAGTGTATTCATCACAATGGCACATGGCGTGCTCTTATTCGTAGAAGGGCAGCAGTACCCCTGTAATGCTTGAGCTAGCAGAAGAGGAAGTAAGCCACCACATTGGCAAGCCACAGACAACATCAACAGGTATCCCTGTTTAGATCCACAAGGGCAGAGTAATAATTTTTTATTTTTTTTTGTTATCAGCAACCCAAGTACACACGTCTACACATTCACTGGTGACGTGTGGCACGCAGACAGACCTGTCTTTCCCATTTGATATCCCTGGCATGCTCCCCGCATCATCAATTCCAACTATGTCATCCCCTGTGAAGTCCAGCCACTCCGGGCTTCCTCCACCTCCTGTGTCTCCCATCCGTGATACGTTGGAAAGCTGCAGCGAATATGCAGACAAGGACACAACATTTCAACCATCATCTGCAGACAGTTCATTCAGGTAAAACTGCTTCTGGACATAACTCAGCTTATGGTTAGTCTTAGCAGGTGATCTGTAGATCAAATTCAACTGTGCAAATCATTAGAAATTTAGGGAGCTTCAGAAGAGGCCCTACATAAGACACCTACATAATTGCAAGACATCAATTAATATCTGAACAGATACAGGTTTTTTGTTAACATTCGAGTGCTCTAATTGCCATGAATGCTGTTCAAAATTCTCTGCATGTTTTGTGTTACACGTAATTAGGTGCTAGGAGTGAAAAAATTGGAAATACAAAGGAAAAATGCCTACAGGTAGTGTGCAGTGTGATTGTTTTTTACAAGCCTCCCGTACGCCTTAGTGACAAGACAGCGTTCGCTGTAACTTGGTGCATAATGAGTAGCTCATTTCACAAGTTATTAAACTTGATTTGCATTACATTTACATGCGGTCAGTTTACAGATTACCTGTGGCAATGTTACATATCATGTATATTGTCATAATGAGTTAGTACAATCGGACAAGGACGGAAAGAAGACGACAGGGACAGGCACTAACTTCTCTTGTTGTCTCGTCTTTTTTTTGTCCTTGCCTGGTTGCACTAAGCAGTTGTGAAGATTCTCCACCAACGAGCTTAAGCTGCTATCTTTCTTACATATCATACTTCAATATAATCGGTTCCAGGGACGAACCTGCAACACACGATGAGCCAAGCTACAAAGAAAGGAAGTTCATCGTTTTTGAATCTGCACTGATGGAACTGCTTTCAACATGCCACAGGTGTGGTGAACCCTGCACAGCAGCGACCACTGTGGCAGGCACGAGCCTTACAGCAGATGTTACCTGTAGTAACGGACACAAACGTGTGTGGCATAGCCAGCCAAAAGTGGGGAGGAAGTATGTTGGAAACCTACTATTGTCTGCGGCTATACTTTTCAGCGGTTGTCACCCCACATCTGCCTTGAGGATGCTACGCCTAATTAATATACAGGTGACCTCTGATAGAACATTCTTCAACTATCAGAGGGCATATCTTCTTCAAGCAGCAAAAAATGTAAGTGATAGTCACTCTGTTCAGATACGTGGAATAATTATTTGACCCCTAAACATTAATCTAATTCCTTCAGGTGTGGGAGACACAGCAGGCTGGACTGCTTCACAGCCTTCACAGCACAGAGGTCGACCTTTCAGGGGATGGCAGGTTTGACTCCCCAGGGTTCAGCGCCAAGTACCTGACATACACCTTCTTCTGCCACCAGCTTAACAAGGTCATCCACACACAGCAGGTGCAGGTTGGGGAGGTGAGAACACAGAAATCTGCTTTGTTTCCTCTCATGTCAAATGCAACAAAAAATGAATGCCAAGAACTGCCATGAATCACTGTAGCACAGGTATTTCCTGTTTCACGGGTAGTTGGCACGTGACAGAAAGTTCACAACTGATTTTTGTGCATGGCACATTCTCACTGAGTGTTGTTTCGTAGGGAAGGACAAACACGACTTGGCCACTATTTTGAGACCGTGTCGTGTTCGTCTTGTCTCAGGTTCTTTTGGTCACCATGTACCAGCTCGCTCTTCCATTGTTAGCAAGATATGTTGGCTATGACATATTTCATGATTATGGTAATTGCAGTCACCACAAGTCACATCCAGTGGCCACATGGAAAAGGAAGGAATGGTTCGCAGCCTAGAGTACATCAAAAGCCAGGGCCTTGTGGTTGCCAGCCTCACAACTGATCGCCATCCTTCGATAAAGAAACACATGAGGACTCAAGAACCTGGTATCCGACACTATTTTGATGTCTGGCACGTCGCAAAAGGTAAGGCACACGTATTGTTGGGGCTACGTTACACATAGGCTTATGCAAAGTACACATGTTAGATAAGCAAGGAGGGTGACAGATGCACATATACTGATATATTGTTGAGCATAATGTATGAGCTTAATGTAATGATTGCCCCTGCCTACTTTCCCATTCCTCCTCTGGAAAATAATATTTGATCATGTAGTACTACAGTTGTGCAAGATTAAGATGCCTGCCCTATAAGTAATCTATACTAATCTGTATAAAAGTTAGACATGAAATCAAGCAACTCAGGATATAAGGTGCAAACACCAGGAGTTGCACCTGGACCTTCTTGAGGCTCACATGTCTGTGTCATCCATGTTTGTAGCCTGCCTCAGCTAATTCTCATTTGTTTACATTGTATACACAAGATGTCGCCGAGGCTCGTGCCTGAATGAGTGAGTGAACCAGAAAGATGTAAGAGAGAATGGAAAGAGTGTAGGTGATTAGTTCTCGAACCCCCTTGTACTTGAGGCACTCAGACTCAGGAGAATGTCCTGCTGTCTTAGTGTGACCGGAAATCAGAAGGTCCAGGTTTGCATGCTGGCATCTTCACCTTCTTCCCGAGTAGCTTGATTGAAATGATTCTTGGTGTTTGAGGCTTACTGTTATCCAAGTTAGAAGCCTGCATTGGCCAATTCTCATTATTTCGAGTTTGACATGAGTCAAAATATGTGAACTTAGGACGTCATGGATAGTATAAGTTCTAGGCCTGAATGTGCCTGTCAGCATACAAGATTTCAATATAGCAGTTGGGGAAAAATGCCCAGAGAGAGTTTGGAACGAAACCCACACCGCTTCATTACTGGTCAGTCCGTAAGTTTTTCTTGCAAGAATTTGTAAAAGTGATCAAAGAGGTGCTGTTTCGATTCCTAATGCTGCCTAGCTTTTACTACGACTGTCATATTTCAGTCTTTCAGTAAACTTATGAAACCTGCAGGTGTACATCACTATATACATTTCTTTTTTGTGTGTGTGTGTACTTATGTGTGTTTCAAAAGCTACATGCATTGAAATGAAATAATAATGATAATAATAATAATTTAGTCAATCATTAATGTGACTTGGGGCAGGGACAAAAAGTCACTCAACATTACCTAGTACATACTGCTCACATTTAGAACCCTGTAAACAATGACTGGTAATACAGCCCTTTGGTGTCTCTAATATGTCACAGTGAATTGTATTAAGTATATGTGGTAATTAGTACTAGAGCTTCTGTTCACCAAAATGTATCCTGCATGCGGGAGTTGACCATACCCGTTTACCACAATGTAGGTAATTATGTGCAACGGGTGATAAATTTGCGATTTTGAGGACAACATATTATTGGCATTAGCTGCTTCTTTGTAAGTTAAGGACAGTTTGCATTTGTACATTTGATGAAGAGGAATGATGCTAAATTTTTTGAATAGCCGTGTAATGGTATGAGTATGGGGTAAATTCTCTAAAAGACGAAGAAACTTCTCCTGGATGAGAAAGAGTGCAGTGAAAGCTGCTGTGCGCCACACAAGAATACAATAATGTATGTGATAGAGTGTGTAGAGGACTTCCTTTGGAAGGTAACACCTGTTTCTATATATAACACCTAATCCCGGTGTTATTTTTGAACTCACAAAGTTGAAATGCATTCCCCAGTTCATTGAGGCTGTGAAGCATACGCCTAATATTTTAATCGAATCAACAATCTCGACTTTCTCATCTCCAAGAAAAATATCAGAGTGCAAAGTTCAATTTTTATTTTTCGGTTGAAACAGTTCGTTTGCGACAGACCAATTGCATAGTTTACGAAGCATGCTGTTTGTTTTGTGTACAATTTGCGCACTGTCTGCGCCTAAGAAAAACAAACGTGTGCCATCGGCATACATGACCATTTTCGCATTCCAGGCACAATGTATCCGTGTCGTTTACATACTTAATGAATAAAAGAGGTTGCCTTGCTTAATGTTTTTCAACAAAGGAAAAACATGTTTAACAGGCGTAATCTAAGTCAAAGTCATGTAACCACTTGGGGTTATTTAACGTTGACAACAAAGACAATATTTCCCCACTATCGACTGGGGGGAAAGAATGCTAAATGACTCCAGTTGTATGGAAAGCAGTCAGTGGCAGCAGAATGTGTTGAGCAGTCATCTGAATATATATACTAACCGAGTATCTGCTAAATTCCTCTGCAATATCCATACCGCATATGACACTTCCATCAACATGGATTTCCTCTAGTAAGGAGAGTTTTACAATTACAATCAATTAATTAAATGCCAGTAGGCATCAGTAAAATGAAGTGAAACAAGACAGGGTACAGTGATATCACAGATCACCAAGGGGTATCTTTATACAATGCTATATGACATTTACTTTTGTGTGCCTTGCATCAGATTAATCGGGAAAACGAAAGCCCACATAGCCTTCGGAAGGGAAGGATTCCCGTATCTTGCAGACTACGCAGGAAGGCAGAACTTTCCGCTTTCGTTTTCCAAGCCACTTCCAGATCCATCTCACGAACATTCTGTATGCTATAAAACGATATAGCCTGTAATTGAAAAAGACGAAAGGTATCCCTCACCATATGCACAATGCTATTTTTACTATGATTGATACGACATTGTGCCTTACTTATAGGAGCCGTCCGTAGCTTTCGCTGCTGGTTCATCCCTTCTTTCGCTATCGTGATCGTCGCCCCCACAGTGGCGCGTTGTCCGTACATGCGCGCTGTGCAGCTCTGTCTCGTCGAGTGTGCGAATTTCCACTCCATTTTCGCGGAGTTCCCAATATAAACTTTGCAATACCTCAGGGTCAAGGCATATTGCGTAGAAACTGGGGTGACCAACAATGCAATTGCAGCCGTCCATCTTCGCCACTGTTGCAGGGTAGGAGCGACAGCAAACATTCTCTGCTGCAGTAGGCATATTATGGCATGAACCACATGTGCACCTGAAATCATATTGTGTAACAAACGCCGTTTAGGTGTAGTGTATACGTTATTGCGCAGTCGCCAAAAAAGCAAAACTAAGTACAAGTGCAGTGCACATTTCTCCTGCTCCCCAGCGGGAGACATAATGATAAGAACGATGGAGACACCACAGAAGCACCTTTTCAGAAACAGCTGATGTAGCGATTGTTTATGAAATTCAGTTTGTTTTCTCACCAGTTTATGCTTTCCGTTGCGTCAGGGCCACCTGGGTCGGGAGGTGAGGGAGGTACTTCCACTTCGTCCTCACTTTCGTTATTCGTGGTTGTGTGCGCTAGCATTATATATTGCATTATATATTGCACATATATATTGCATTATATTTATATGCTAACAAAAGGAAGCGGCGCGATCAGTGAGTGGTCTGCCGCTCGGCCCGCTTGCAAATGACTTTTGCGACTCAGTAAAGTGTGAATCCCTAAACCGAGTGCAGTAATGCTTGAGTTAAAACTCGTTCGTTGTTGTACTCAAACCGTTTCGTGCAAGCGGGCCCGTTTTCGTCACTGCGCCGGCGAACGACTATGACATATATTGAAGAAACGCACGATACACGATGAACGACGAGGGCGTACGTCTAATATAGTGTAGCCGTATGTGTAAGATATTTATTGCAACCATTCACCTAAATGCTTCTTAGCAAGAAACTCTGTGATGCAATGCAGACTGGCGCCAGTTCCGCATGTGCAATTCGTGGGGATGTAGTAGGCAGCATGGAGAAGGTGTCTTTTGCTTGTTTGTTTCGTGCGTTCTTGATTTTATATTTTCTCGTATGCTTGACAATCTTGCTGGGATTTTACCCCAAATTCACAAATCAGTGGCAACACACTTGTGCCAATGTAAAATATTGCATAATCTAAAGCTAGTACTTTATAATTTCAAAATAAAGTGGTACATCAAACTTTAGGTTCATATAATTAACATTATAATATGAAGTTATTGTAACTGCACATATGTGCAGTTATTATTATTATTGCACAGACTCGGCTTGAGTGTGATTTCATTGAGGGCCTCCTGGCCTTAGTAGCTATAGTGCACCAGTAACACCCACAACAAATCAAGTCAAATCGAGGACAGCCTGATGCAACGTACAGTTGTGTGTTGAAGTGCAAATATCACAGTGGTTGTGTGAGCCCAAGCCCAAAGTGATATTCGAGTTGGGAGCCACAATAGCCAGAGATGCACAATATTTACATTTTGTAGCACAATAGCATGTATGTATAGTACTCAATTTGAAATAATAAAGTGATACATATTGTTCATTACAGCTGTCAAGAAGAAGCTCTCTGGAGCCAGTACGAGTAGCACTTGCAAACAACTATCCTCGTGGGTCCAGCCTGCTTCTAACCACCTCTACTGGTGTGCACATGCCAGTGAAGGTGATGGTGACCTCCTTGTGGACATTTGGAAAACCATGGTAAACCATGCTGCCAACATTCATGTGGGCCACAATGGGATGTTGAAAAGGTGCCTTCACAAGCCACTGGACAACAGGTCTTGGCTCCGCAAAGGTGCCTTTCCATATCTAATAACGTATGTGTTGCCTTACTCATTTTATTGTCATGTCTAGGATCTCCAGCACACAAAAGGCTTGAAGAAATCGTCACAGCCCCACTGCTGACACGGGACGCGTATTTCGAAACCCTGACCGATACAGAAGAGCGGCGGCGGCGGCAGCAGAAAACCCCGAAAACCCGATGCGTTTGCTGTACGGACGCCGACGCCGACGGTGGCTATTTGTAAATTGTACGCATCGCCCACAGGGCAGGGCGGAGGGTGGTGAAATGTACTGGAGAACAAGGTTAGGTTGGAACACGCACGTAATTTTGAAGTTCTTTACTATGTGTTTGGATTACAAGCAAGGGTGGGTCAAATTTGACTACCCCTTGGACTGTAGATGAGACGGAACGTTACGAAGTTATAGTTGAAACCGGACAGATATTCGGAGAATGTGTTACGCCATATGAAGCAAGAGGGCAACAACTGTTAATTTGAACGTTCGGAAACTGTCACACAAGGAACAGTATGTCCTGTCGCACTGTTAATGTCAATGTCATTCTTTCCCTGTCTGATTTAGTATGTGCCTCGACCAACATTCGAAGCACATCAAAACAGTCTCTTGCGTCAAAACAGTTGTCATTTAGGAGCGTCCACTGATAATTCATATGCTGTGAGTAAACAGGGTGCGTAGAATTGATCCACTGTACTGAACTGTCAATACGATGTGTCATGCTATGTGTTGCTTTAGAGTGCGTAATGCTAAGGCTGAGACATACACTGAAGGCAGGAACACAAACAGGCTATCTGTATTTCAATGCAAAAGTGAAGACCTTGTTGTACTTATTATATCTCCATACAGATAATAAGTACTTACAAATGTCAGCACACACTAGTAGACAGGTCCCAATAGTTATTATACTCTAGGGAATTTTTGTAAATTTTGTTATATTTTGCAACATCAACAACCGCAACAAACTTGCAGGCGAGTCAATCGAACGACAGATGTGGCGTGACTTGTATTGAAGGAAAATGATATTGTGTCAAATAAAGATTATGTAATGATTGGATATTTGTAACAAAGAGACAGAAATTGTAATCGAGCAGCATCGCTTTGGGTGAGACTGACTTTGAGGGCTGGCTGTCGCTGTGGCTCTTCTTCGGAGTGGGCATAGAGGACCTACAGTCAGGAAACAAGTGTGTGTTGTTCACACTTGACACATGTATTTCAATCGAAACTACTTGAAATCTCGTGAGGCGGCCTCACAGCTCATGACACCCCATATATAAACTCATTATTAAACGTTCAAATATTCTGTATTTTCATCTCTCATCTCGCTGTGTGCGCAAGCATGAGTTTGTGGGCGTACCCAGGATCAGCGGAGGAGGGGGGATTTTTTTTTTTTATGTATCGAGCCCCCTCTACCTTGGAGGTCTGGCTACGCCACTGGAGAAGACGAATGAAAAGCGAAGTGTATCTTCCATGTGACCCTTAATTTCCGCCCCCTATGTGTGAACCACGCGGATGAACACACAACTGACAGCAGCCAAAGAGCACATTTGTACAATGCTTCACGCAAGAAATATGTAAACAGAATCCAGCTAATAACTTGAAAAAGTCACTTAGTGTCAATGCAGTTCGTTCTCAGAATATTTTTTGCTGGAGGTACTGGCCCACTTGCACGAAACTTCTGCTGGGATGCTAACCTTGAGGCATTTCCTTTGACACAGCTCTGGCAGTGCATTTCGCTTATAGGAAAGTTTATGTCAGTAGCATGTGACAGAAGCACTAGCAAGCCTGCGCCAAAGGGAATTCCTCAAGGTTAGGACCCTAGCAGAAGTCTAGTGCAAGCAGGTCCAGGTACTTACCCAAAAGTGTTCAAAGTAAAATTCAAAAGTTATGATATTTATTTAATTAGTGAGCATATGCAAATAAGCTACTCGCTGCACAAATCATCTTTAGCGATAAGAAAGCTCTCCAATAGCACCAGCTGTTTATGAATTCAGTTGTTGTTTATGAACTCAGGCTGCGGCCTCATACTCCCACATTTCATCAGTGTACGAGCAATGTGTCAGTAAATAAAAAAAAAATTACTCAGACTGGGGACCTTCACGAAAGAAGTCCAAAAGAAATGGGACGTGGACAACAAAAGGAGTAACAATTAAATGGGGTGTTTACACTTTGGCAGTTTATTCCATGTAGCAGCTGCAGTTTTTGAAATCTAATCTGCAATATTGTAAATTGTGGTAAGCAGACTTCTGGTAGGACTCACAGGATGTGAGGCCATATTTAGGTATGTTTGGTATCAGAAGGGTAGTGATTCTATTAGTAAATATATTGATGACACAAAACAGAACCTTCCCATTTAATAGACCCCCTGTAGTAATCAAAATGCATGCAAATCCTGTAAAAATATGCCTTATGAAAGAATATAAGGTGCCCTGTCTAATGCTTATGTACGAAAAGGGGGGCCATTCCCCCAAAGCCCTGAGATCAAGAGGAAAGTCTTCTCCTGCACCCACCTTCCAACACCTGCATACATACAGACATACATTATATCAATGTTAACAAAGGGGTTGTGTTGATAGGCCTGGTGGTTATGATGTTTTCATTGTCATCACGCATGCTTGTGTTTGATCAAAAGTTGACTGCATTGAAAAGACAGAGCTTTTGTTAAAAACCTTACACCACTTGTTTTTCTTTGGTTTGTCTTTCCCTTTTCTTTCTTTCCTGGGAATAGGAAGCCGCCATAGCAGAGGCTAACCTTTCCCTACTATTTTTTAATATAATAAACATACCCCCCCCCCCACACACACACACGCCACTATCCCTTGCTTTTACGAAAAGTGTGCTTTGTAGCCTGTATGATGGATGAGACCTGCGCTGGGTATCTGCAACCACGTATAAGACTATGCAGTATATTAATAAAACATAATAGTATATAATTAGTTATATTATTAATATTAGTTTAACAATAATAGTATAATAATAAACAACAAATATAACAGAGCATGTGTGGGCTTGATCATTTCAGTCAGCAAAATGGTTGCTGTGGCTGCAAGACATCAGCTTTATTAAACACAATTGTATTTCTTCATCTGTCTTTCAGATAGTATAGCAAAGACAAGTGCTATCTGGTCTTAGAAGCAGGAAGCATGACCATAACAAACAAACAATAATGTCCATGAAGAAGACCGAGAGACACGGACACAGAAGACGACACACGTAGGTTCTCAGGTTCTCAGTTCTCAAACAATAATGTATTTTTATGTATTTGTCCTTTCTGTGTGTTCCAGCCTCAGAACATTAATTCTCTCATGTTCAACAGTTGCCACTTGTGTCGATACCGTCGTATGAATGTGTGTATGAGTGAGCAAAAATGTAAGAGTGAAAGAAGGATGAGTGAGAGAGAGAGTAGTTGATGTGTCCCTTCAGATGACGCACCCTTGGAAGTCGCTGGGGAGGTGTGTTAGTTTAGCTCAATTGGTAGAGCCCTGGACCGGTAATCCAGAAGATGTGGGTTCGAGTCCTACAGCTCACTAGCCTTTTCAGTGACTTCCATCAATAATGTGGTTGCATGACAATAACTTGACCTACAATCACTGATAGAACAGCATAAATGCAGGCAAGCTGGTGGACAAACTGCATGGCAAACAACCCTGAGCAATGGGCAAATGTTGACGACAACACGAAAAGACTGAATCCTGTCATGTTGTTTTCAGAGTACGTTTTTTGCGGGTTTCAAAAAATGGTGCAGTACAAAAGCAATTGCCAAAGTTCATCAAGCATCACATTGCTCTGCCCTGAAGGCATAAATAAACAAATCAGAAGGAAGCAGCATAACGAAGCAAAACGAATGGACTGGCCCTGCATGCAACTTTTTCATATGGGCATAATTGCAAGACGTTGTGTAGAACACCAAATTACAGTAGACTCATTAATTCAAACCCCAGGTCATTACATATTTTTGTTCAAATTGTCATAAATTACTCCAAATATATGATGCAGCTCACATTTTTTAGCCTTTCCTCTAAAGAAGCAGTATTACGAGTGGGGACACAAGAAAGCAGGCATAAGTTAATAACTGCAGAGATATTCAAAAGAAGCATGTCGATGGTTACTAGCTTAAAGGGACTATGAAATTTCCCGAACCCCCATACTTTTTTTCGATGGAAACTGTTCTTCCCGCAGAGAAACTAATATGCCACAAATTTTTCCGGACGGAATCGCTCCACTCAAGCGAGGAGCGCGCGCTGGAAATGTCTCTTCCGCGTTCCTCCTCTCTCGCGCATATTTCCCTGCCGATGGTGTAACTGTACGGACCGCACTTCGGTTCCCCGTTACGTCATCGGTGTTGCACAATGGCAAGTAATGCCGCGAGCTCGCGCTGTGGCTGCCGCCACTGCCGAAATCTGCCGATCGCGCGAAAGCTGCTGTCATGGAGATTTCCACTCCCGATGAACGCACACGCGGGATCCTACGGCGCATGCTCCTGGCGGGATTCCTCGGCTCGGCCAGCTCGGCAACACGTCACGATGACGTGTTGCTGAGCCGGCCGTGGTCGCGTCAAGTTACCCGTTGTGTCTCCGCTCGGCAGCTCCCCACGGCGCGGCGCCAGCTGTCCTCCCTTCGCCGCTCCGTTTAAATTCGCTCCCGAGAAGTCCGCTCGCGCGACGAAAGTAAAATTTCGGTTCTAGACTCAGAAAAATGTCTTCTTTCGAACGAAACGAAGAAAAAAAATCGTTTCATAGTCCCTTTAACACGTCAGTCCTCAAAACTAAATGTCTGATGTCAGCTAAAGCCCAAGCAGTAAGGGTGCCTTCTTTAGGAGACAGGCATCTGGAGGTGAGCATTATGTTCAAAGGAGGGTGTCTCAAGAGGTGGCGTCAGCAACATGCGGAAGCCATCTTCTGCCAGTAGGAGGGTTTCACAAGGGAATGAAAAATGTTGATTAGGCAAAAATGCCGTTCAGTTAATAAGCTTTTCAGTACACTGAAAACTGTGAGCTAAACATGGAGGTGACATGAAGTATGCAAAAGTATGAATTATCGTAGCTCGAGGTAATGAGAGAACACCTACATTAAAATGTAGCAGGTACCAGACAAGTTTTTGTCGGTTGTTTGAGGTCTATCTTATTAACTGCCGTGAACTTGCCTGGGCTATGCTTGTATGGCATTAGCACCATACATCATAAAACGCAATATATTTACCCTTTCTTGTGCAACGATGGCCCGCTTAAAGACACGTCCTGAAGCTCACTAACACAACTGTTACCTGATAGCCATACACATGCCAGTACTGTACATGTTGATCGCATTGCCCTTGGTGGTTGGTTTTTCTTTTTGTTTGCCTTTCTTTGCTGGGAATAGCAACCCGCCATGGCGCAAGCTAACCTTTCCCTCCTATATTTTTTACATAATAAAGATACCTCCCCCCCCGGTGACCTTTTACGACTAACCAATAGATGTTTTTGTGTTGTTGAGGCTGTGTGTTCTTCGAGTTTCCCCCTACAATCTGAACGTTATAGCAGTGAGTGGGACCAGAATTCATCAAAACCATGCTCTTAAGCACAGAAAAATCAGCACTTTTCAAAAGAAAATCTCATCGATTTAAAGCTTTCTGGCAGGTGTTTACACAGCCTATAGGAAAACCAAAAAGTTGTAACTCTAGCGATATGGTGCTACCATAATTGATATGTTGATTGTGCACAGCAAACTGAAATATTAAAAGGCCATTATTAGCGGCAAAACATGGGGAATACAGTTGTAATGTTTTTGTATTACACGGAATTACGGACTTCACTGATGCCATCCAACTGCAACGGCATGCATGAAGCCCAAGCAAGTAATTTATCCTGCAACATGTGGGGGTTTCGTGGAAACGACATTGCTGTGTGACATTGCAAGTATTACTCTAGTGACATGAATAAATAATCCCTTTTGTTTGCTTGTAATGAAAAAAAGAGGAGAAATTGAACTTGTCTCCAGACTTGTTCTGCTGCTCCTAACATAAATTCTCATCCCCCCCCCCCACTCCTTAAAAATACTGATCATGTGCTCTGCTCGCAAGTTTGCTATTCACTATGCACATGGTCGCTGTTCAGAAGTCCACTAGGCATACGTTCACTAGCAGTCCACTATTCACAATTATCCCAGGATCATGCACAGAGAATCCTAAAAGGTTGTATCCATCCCACAGCTCTGAACACAAGTGCCTCCAAGGCAGCATCCCTAGTGTTCGGTGCCCAGAGTCCCAACACCTTCACTATATTGAAGACACTGTTGTTTAGTCGAGCCCTTTTTGTTTCATAACCTGGCAGTGCATGTTACTGTTTTACAGAGGTGCAGTGCCTTTGCATTTGTGAGCAACATGTTGTACTTAAAGCTTAATTTATGTGCATACATACGTACAGCATGTGATGGTGTGGGTATGATCAAGATTGGGTCAAGTGGGTGCAAACACTGGCACTGTATTTTTTTTAGTTAACCCACTCCCTTACCTTGATCAGTAAACATATGAACCTAGACACCTTCCCATTCCCATCCTGGTTTGATAAGTTAACGAGTTTCTAAGTTTGCTAGATAACCCCTTGTAGAAACCATTGTATGACAGCTTTCCTAAATAATAAAAACAAGAGCAATGTGTCATGTGTTAGTTGCCAAAACAGAGGGCTCCCAGTAATATCCAGCCAGCAATGGCCCCAGCCAAACATGAAAAGCACTTAGACATGTTTTTCTGGAGCTACAATTCAAGTTATGACTGGTAATGGTCAATGGTTGTCTCCAATGAACAATTCCGTGGTGAATCTGGTATGTGAATGAGGTATTGCATAAACAGGTGACGGGTGAAACTGATGATCTTTCGTCCTGAAGTGATAACCACTTTTGTCTCTTTGTCCATTACCATCTCAGTCATGAGCAGAGATGAGAGTTGACCATGTGACACAGAGACTATCATAGCCATGGGATACAGAGTAAAAAATAAAATCAGATAATATAATTTACACCACAAATGGCGATTTCAATATTCCTCATGGAACGTGCAATTGCTAAGTCACAAAGTTACCAAAGTAATGTCTTGTTGAGCTGCGTAGTAATGAACTAATCTAAAACAAGTAACGTAACTAATACTTGCGTTCAGTTTGTGCAGTTCAAATGAGAAAACAAACATTTCAGGAATAAATGTGTGATAAAATTGGTCAGTTCTGGTTGGGTGATATCAAGTGAGACACAAGTAGCTATACCTAATGTTCCAACTCGAAGCATCCCTTCTCTCTCCAGAAAACGAACAATGTGAATGCCATCCCTCATCATAAGATGACCAATGCAGTGATACTGACTTCATTATTGTTTTTGCTTTTACTGGTAGCTTTTGTAGAAGTATGCTTTTCATTCATTTTAGTCTTGCTATTTTTGTGCACTTGCCTCTTTAGGTATGCATGTGTATATTATGCATAATGTTTTCTCAAGTTCAGGCCACAGTTCCCTGTTAGCAGTCAGAAACACTGAATAAAAGACAAAATATAGCAATATAAAAACCTGTGTACATTCTTTGTCATGCTGTGTACATTTATCCACAAACTTTAGTAATGAAAGGCAAGTGTAGTCGACTTTTTGCCAACATGTAACCACAGAAGTAAGCTGTATCAACACTATGGTCATAAAAGCTTATAAATATTGGTACAGAAAGATATGTGAAGTGCACTGAAATGCACCATAAATACAGCCTCATTACGTGTTATACCCGATTCCACCCCAGAGTCTGAAGAGTTCGTGTTAAACCAAGTATCGCCCTGAATTCAAACACGTTTCAATCATGAACTAAACTGGGTGCACATTATTTGGATTTGACGCTCAAGACCACTACATGCAACTTTCTCTGCGAGAGAAAAAAAGACAAAAGGAATATAACCTGAAAACGTCAGAGTGACTCTAGTCGGAGCCACACACACAGTCTTTGTGCACGCACTACGCACAGACTTCAGTACGGCGCCTTTGCTTTTGCAGATTCACTTCAAACTTCTCTACACGCCGCAAGGACTCATTTTCAGTTTCTGTCCCACTTTTACATTCGAACATTATCAACTTCCATGCCGTGTATTAATGGCAACGACCACCCAAATAGCAGCACAACATCGCTCTCATACACTGAAAACACCGACTCTCTGCGGACTCACGCTTTCAAACACAAGGAGCATAAATGTTGGAAGAACTTGCGCGTTACTTAACGCGTAATCTCAAGGCACGTCAACCAGCAAGCCAGATCTCTCTGTTTCTTTTCGCTCAACTCATCTGTCCCAACCCAACACCACAAAACGTAACACCGCCTACAGCCGCCATTATGTCAGCAGCGTCCTGCGCGAACGCGATGCATCGGCATCGGGTTTTCAGGGTTTTCTGCCGCCGCCGCCGCCGCCGCTCTTCTGTATCGGTCAGGGTTTCGAAATACGCACACGGGACATCAAGCAGTTGTCCCCGCACACCCAGACCTTTGCCTTGGAGTCATTCCATAATGTCATTAACCAGTTCGCTCCCAAGTCTGTGGCGTTTTCTTACTTCGGCATGCAAGCTAGGTGAATTTTACAGTGCCTTGTGTTATTTAGTGTGTTCCTCATGCTTTCAATGCACACATAGGACATACATTGCCATCCTGCACTTCAATGAAAACTCCTCACGTTTGCAAGCTACTACAAAGGATGGACGACTGCAGTGGAAACTGAAAGCACCAAAGGCGAAGGCTGGAGAAATGATTGCAAGCCCTGTAATGACACAGGCGACATTTGGTGAGCAGTTCAATGAATGCGGACCATGTGCTGTTGCTCTTTAGTGAGGCACAAAACTCTTTGTCGTGTTTGCATAATTGATTCATGCATAACTTTTGAACTCTTTTAGCCTGCATAGTGACATTCTTGCTTTGCTAGTCACAGGATTTCAATCCTTATTTTGTTGGTTGAGAAAATGTTACCTCATGGGTGCTGAAAGTCCCTATCCACAGGAGGGTGTGAGCTGAGTTAGAAGGATTGGTACATCAAGACCGTTCTGCACACAAAACGAAATTGGAAGTAAAAAACAACTAGAAAAAAAAGAGTACTGCACACAGTATATGCTGCTACATAATGCCTATAGAAATATGTTGCTTCTAGTCATTTAGGCAATACTCAGACTTGCTCTATACCTGATTCAAATGATGCATGTATTTCGTCACGATTTGAAGACATACGTAGCTATATTTGCAATCTGTTTCGTGTCTGAGGGGTAGTGATCCCACTAGTAAATATATTCATGATAAGTAACAAAATCTTATAGCTTTTAACAAATGTTACTTGTAGTATCAGTCTGATGAAGATGAACACACAAATTCTGCAAAAATATGTTTCATAAAAGGATATCAGGCAAAATGTGTGATATCTATGCCCACAAAGGACCCCCAGCTCTAAAGGGCTCTCACCTCCCACCTTCCTGCACATATGTTCAAGCAGAGAAAACTTGTTGTGCCATCTCAAGAGTGACATTCCATTACAGGCTATGTGAATGACCTGTTTGATGAGACTCTTCGCTTGGCAAGCACATACATCACCTTCGCAGAGGCCTTTGCAAATGCAGAGTGTGATGTCCCACCACCAATGACACACCGCATCAGACAGAGACCATCCAAGGACGACGTTGTAGTTGGTCATGTTTCACGATTCGCTACAGCACATACAAAGTATGTACAGGCTTTTTGGTGCATGCTATACTTCATTTTCCTTGGTGCGCTGTGCACGTTGTAATAGCGACAAAGAAAGCAGTGTTGTGCTCTTAACTCAAACCTAGCACATATAATTTTTTCTCCATTACATAAAGCCAGAAATTATTTCTGATACCTATGGTCACAGGGCCAACAGAGAAATATTTGATAGCCTCCAAAAGCAATCCTTTGCAACAGTTGTGCGACCCATTAATCAGAGAATACTGCACAGCCTGCTTGATTTTTCGGTGCAGCATTATCTTGCCTACCATTCAGACTCTGTATATTGTTCACGAGCCTTATCACTTTACAGTCCACTTCATCCTGTGCACGGGTATGACGCTGAGGATGATGACTTTGACGCAGACCTGTTGATGCCTGAGTAAACAAGGCTGCTTCGCAGAGGTACAGACTTCTGTCTTGTAATCCAGCCCCTCATAATACATGCAGTCGAATAACGCAGTAAGCTAAGGCAAGCAAGCTCATGTGGACTTGAAGAGGGTAGCATATCCTCGAGTCTAAGGAAGGTAAACGCAGAGACGAACACTGCAATGAAGTGGACAAGACGGACATTGAGTCCATCTTATCCACTTCGTTGTTTGTGTGTTCACCTCTGTGTGCCTTCCTCAGAATGAAGGATATGTTACTCTCTGCATATCCAGTTGCATTCAGCTGCGTACTACATTACCCTTTTTCTTCTCCAAAACCAGCGTGGCATACCAAAACAGGATGTTTTCCAATGTCTTTCACCTGAGTGACAGGCAAGAACAACTCCAGTGAATGGCCTGCAATTCACCTCTAAAGTACAGCAGCCTCCATGCGATGCACCACATCATCAGGTGATATCGTTCCTATTACAGTTCCTAGTGCCTTGTTCTGTTTGATTAACTAAGCATAACCGTACCAACCATAATTCAATCAGTGCTATACTACTGCATTCAACATACTCATGGACTTGTGCATGTTACCCAATAAGGTAATTCGGTACAGTAACTATTACTCTGGTGACAAAAGTAATTTCTCACAATTACAAATTAGAGAGCTAAATTTGTAATCAAGTAACTGCTCAAAATGTAAGGTATTACTATCGTTGTTACTTTTGATAATAAGCCATAAGCTCTGTAGCGCTATAGTCACAACTTCAAGTGACTCCCTATGTCCAAAGCTTGACCTACTGTACAGACAACACGTTGTGGTAGGAATATATATAAGGTATCCCCAGGGCGTAGAATGCATGTCGGATTGATTTTACTCCAGTCTCTAAGGTCCGGTGAGAGAACTTACGGGCACCGGGGGATGAGTCTTGCCCCGGTCCCCCTTGTCACATATAATGGTGCTAGCATCCGTGGGGAGGGCCCTTTGTCGCGGCCCGACATACTGTAGTGGAAAGCAAATTAGATATGGCTGTGCTGGGGCCTGTGGATTGGTTTCGTCCATGAATTCAGCTTAGTCGTAACAGTAGTTGATCAGTTTGTAATCCAATACCAAAAATTGTAATCAGATTTGAAAAATTACTTTCTCAAACATCTAATTGGTTATATTTACAAAATTAATGGCTAGTAATGGCTTACTAGTAAGACAACTAATTGGTAACATGCTACGTACAAGTCTGAGGTCATGCTGCATCCAGTTAAACATGTCTAGCAGCTGTGCATGTCTGTATAATTGCTAGTGGGCTTCACCCCCTATTTGCTAATAATGCTGATCCAAATACAACTGCCAAATATGGTGTTTGGCAGCATAACATATAACACTTACTGTGCATGTATATATTTGTGATACGGTAAAAAAATTATGTATTTGTAACACATAACCTGTATATAGCTTGTGGCAGTTCTCAAACATTGTTGTTGTTGCATGCGCTTGTAATTGCTTAGTATATCCACTTTCATGAAACGTTCTATAAGCAGTACTTGCATGGTGTGGCTGGATCACCGACTGTCGCTTAGTTTTTTTTTAGTTCCCTTTGATCCTGGGTCCACATGCATAAGGTCATTTTCCATTTTGTTATGAGACGCAGCTCTTAGATGCTTCAGTTTTTAGCTTTGTTGTATTTTAGTTATCACACTTACTAGCTGAGTTAATGCCGACATAACGGCTGTTTGAGCACACTCCCCTCACCCTCGACACATATGCAAGTGGGCCCACATCCTCGGCGGAGCCTGCACCGCTAGAGGACGCTCTGTCCAGGTGGCGGATAGGACAGTTCTTCTTTTATGAAGAAGGCAGATATCTGCCAGCGGACCAACAGGCATTTCAGTTCAAACAAGACCAATTTCTGCTGTCTGTTTTTTGTTGCATTAAAAAATGCGACATACAGCAATGACGACTGGGGCTTTTACTTCCTTTCCAGGTGCCTTCATTGGTGACTTCCAGCTTAACATTACCTCTTGTTAAATTGCTTCAACAATAAATGTAAACAGTTGCCAGAAATAAATATGTGATGTACAGCTTGTTGTAAAAAAATCTATCAACCTTTTCAGTACCTTCTAATAGTAGTTAACTAACCCTTATATGGGCTTGTGAGATACCTTGTGAGATACAGAAACAGTCGTTAAGTTTGTGCAGACACGCTTGTTGTTAGTACAATGTTCACAGTGATACTGAGCTTGCTCAGCACTAAATGCTCATAACGAATTCTTGCGCGAAAGAAACATTGGTAGGATAAGTCCTCCTAAGGAACGCAATACGGTGAGCCAGCCGCTACTGTAGATCAGTGCAGAAGGCTCAGTACCGGTCGAAAACGGGAACATCAAAACAAGCACGAGTAGGAAGAACAAAATATTACGCAGTTTATATTTGAAATGTGTACAAACGAATCCAGCAACGAAGGGAGACAGCCTACAAAAACAACGCCGCACTTCGCAAAGCGCTTACCTTGTTTCCAAAAACAAATACAATGACGTTATTTGCGCTTGCTTTCAAATGACAACACGTAAATATGAATTTGCAATACCAGGTAACTACCAGAAAGTTTCCATCGGTATTCCAGCGAGTCAAAGTATTGCAATGAATTCCTGCGTAACTCGGCCGGCTGTGTCTCGGTGAAGAGGGACGGAAGCACCTCACTCATTGACGCGAAGGTAGGAGCTTGAATCTTGATTGCTTGCTCTCATCGTCCGCCGAGCAGAAGACAGTTACAATAGGACACGAAGTACAACTCGCATGTAACACAGCCAGCGCAAGGGCAGCACTACACACGCAAAAGGCAGTTATTTTATATTACCCGCGACCCGCTCACAAAGAAACTCCGGAGATCCAAAGAGAAGCGAAACGCTGGTACGACCACGACCTTGGTTGCCATGGTGCGAGAGCGACCGCCTTCACGAGCGGCCATTGCGCAACAGTGGTGACGTAACGGTGGCCACGGGTGCGTGCGTGCAGTTGCTCGAAGTACGGAACGACCGGCGCGAGAGAGGAGGAATGCGAAGGAGCAACATCAACCGCGCGCTTTTTACAGAAGGGAGCGATTTCGCCCGGAAAAATTTCTCCCGTGTTAGTTTCTCGATAGGGAGAACCGTTTCCAGCAAAAAAAATATGGGGGGTTCGGGAAATTTCATAGTCCCTTTAAGCGGCCCCTCCATGTGCGGCAAATCTACTTTCGTTGCTAACGTGCTGAGGAACCTGAACGACGTGGTGGACAAGCCTCCGTCACAAATATTCTACGTGCAGAAATATGCTTCGCTGAGCATGCAGGACGAATTTGGGGACTCCGTAAAATTTACCAAGGAGCTACCGCGAGAGTGGGACACGTTGCGCGCTACGCTGATCGTCGTCGACGATCACATGACCGACACCGGTTCCTTGAAAGAGGTGACCGATCTTTTCATTCGGGGTTCTAACCCCGCCAACGCGTCGATCTTCTTACTCGTTCAAAACATCTTTTTCGACAGTAGCCATTTTAGAACTATATCCTACAATGCCAGTTACGTCGTCCCGTGGCGCACCGTGCGCAGCGTGTACCAGATGGAACATTTCGGGCAACAGCTATTTGGCAGAAAAAGATTGGAGTATTTTCTGGACGCATATAAACAAGCGATGTCGTCGCCACACGCTTATTTACTCGTGGATCTTCACAACTATACGCACGAGGACCACAGGTTGCGTAGCAATATCTTTCCGGGTGAACGTCAATATATCTACGCTCCGAAATGAATCTCCGCCCTCACCTCACTTTACTCAAAGTACTCTCCACTCTACCCCCTCCGCGCCATCGCGACGTCTTGAGACGTTCTTCCTCGTCCGACATGAAACACCTCTCCGAAATTTGTCTCAATGTATTAAACGGAAAGGTAGCTCTAGCTCCAGACACGTTCGCGCGTTTGAAGAAACACAAACGCTTTTTACGACGGCTCGCCTACAAAAAGATTCACAAGAATCCGCAACGTTTGAAGCGCTATCTGTCTCAGCAGCGAGGACAGGGCGTTCTTTCGTCGGTGGTTCCTCTCCTGCTTTCCGCCGTGTTGAACCTTTTCGCCAATGGCCAAGAAAATTGAAGTGACCACCTCCTCCTCCTCCATCAGAAACATTCTTTCCTCGAAGGAGAGTGACGACGTCAAAGTGAAACTCATACTGCAAGCACTGTATCGCATACTCAAGCAGTACGAATTTGACCCCTACGACAACAAAAACAAGGCGTCCGACGCTACAAATGACTTTGACTATTCGCTCCTCTCTCCAGAGGTGGACGAAGAGGAAGCGGAAAGGGTCGTCTCGGAATTAAAGAAGGTTCTTTCCTGGGATCGCGAGGGTTGTGTCTCCGTGTCGGGCAAGCCAATCAGACACTCCTCCGTTTACGAACTCGTCAATTATTTGTCGCAACGTAAAACGGCAAAGAAACCTTCCTGGTTCCCCAAAGTCTCGAAACTATTGCGCCTGATTTCTCTGCCCAAATCTCGCGAGCCTCAACAGCAGCAGCAAGCCTCCATTGCGTGGACGACTTATGGAGGGATATGAGAAACCAGAGGGTGGTTTGGGGGGTGTGGACCGCTATAGAAAAGCGCGTCACTTGAGCAAAAAGAAGGCTCTCGCCATTCTCAGAAAGCTGGATGCCTACACGCTACACCATCCGGTCAGAAGAAAGTTTAATAGGAGATGCATCATCGCGCTCAAGATCAACGACGTGTGGCAAATGGACCTCGCAGACTTTTCAAAATACAAGAGATTCAACGGCGGCTACCGCTACATTCTCGTGGCAATCGATTCCCTCTCCCGCTTTCTGCGCACCCTCCCGCTAAAGACGAAGCGTCCCGCCGAAATGAAAAGGGCCATGATAAGACTTTTTCGGGGAGGTAACGCACCTACACGCATCTTTTGCGACAGAGGAGGGGAATTCTACAACAAGACCGTCAAGGAGTATCTCTCACGAAAGAAGGTACACATGTATTCCACCTTCTCTCCAGTAATCAAAGCATCGCAGGCAGAACGCGTGATACGCACTTTACGCGACAGAATATTCCGCTATTTTAGAGTAACCGGAAAATACCACTTCGTTTCCGCGCTTCCCAAGATCGTGCGCGACTACAACAACACCAAACATAGGACTTTGGGCATCAGCCCGTCCGAAGTCACGCCCGAAAACGAATTGGAGCTGTTCAATAAGATAAATGGGAAGCCCGTCGTACCCTCCGTGAAAAAGAAGCTCAAAGTGGGGGATAAAGTGAGGGTCCTACTACACAGAAAAGGTTTTCATAAGAGCTCGGAAGGGAGTTGGTCGCCTCAGATTTTCACCGTCTCCCGCCTGAGTGACACCTCCCCTCCCGTCGTGCACCTGGAAGATTACCGGGGTAAGGAAGTGGACGGATCTTTCTACCCGGAGGAGGTACTCGTTGTAACCCGAGACGCCAATCAGCCTTGGCCAGTAACGAAAGTGCTGAGAAAGAAGCAAGTGAACGGTCAGAGCTTCTCCTTGGTTCGCTGGTCCGGTTACGACAAAGAACACGACAGTTGGGTTCCGAGCAGCGACGTGGTCAAGATTGGGAAATGACGTCAGATATCTACGTCCACCTGCTCTCGAACGCCAGCATGGATAAGTTTCCCTCGAATAAACTCAACGCCTCCCCGGTAGCTTTCGATAGTCCGCTTCAGCTCTCGAACCGCTATAAAGTCGGTCTGATGGATCTCAGCATAAGCAACGGTTTTTTAAATATCGGGTACGAAAGGCAAGATGCGAAAATCGAGGTTTCTTTCGAGGACACAGTCGAAGCCGGGAGAACTTTTCGTGTCACCTCGGATCTCGAGAGGGATCTGGGAAAAGCCCTTTCGGAATTCAACGTTTCTTTCGCGTACAATAAATCGCGATACGACTTCGTCTTACCCATGGACGTGAAGGCCGTGGAATTGGATACTCGGCTCGCACAGGCGCTCGACGCCTCGCTAGCGTCCCGCGAAGCAGGTCGTGCGGTGAAGCCTCCCAAATTGAGCGAACGCGAGGCCACCTCCATCTTATTTGAGCACGCCGCAGCCGTCGCTTTCGGCGACGTCAATTTGAATTCGGAAACCACGTCCCTACGGAACACACTCAACAAGTATTTCCAGACGCACAAGCTGGACGCCTCGCTAGAATTCGCGGATAACGTCTACTCTCTGAAAACGCCGAAAGGGTTGCACGTACCGGAACCCTTTGTCAAGCTGCTACATCTCACAGCCGTCGAGGGACACGGAGAAACGCTACGTTTCTCTCTCCCCGTAGCGCGCCAATTTTCTTTCACGATCAAGACGAAAATTCCTCGATCTTTGCAAGTACATCTGCCTCCCGGCTATTATGCGACGCCGCAAGCACTTCTGGATGTGATTAACCAGCGCGTAGGCGAACGCGCGCGCTTCAGCTTCGACGGAACCGAACAGAAATGTAAAATTCGGCTTTCCGAGGGCACCTCCACCCTAAGACTTTCCGAGTACCTGGCCGTGCTTTTGGGCTTCGAATCGCGTACCGTGTTCACGGGGGAGGAGGATGCCACGAGCTCCGTCGAGGTACTCCTGGAACCCCCGTTTCACAACATAATCGTCTACACGGATATCGTGGAACCCACGTACGTGGGGAGCGGGAAAAAAACGATATTAAAAATACTACCCTTTTATTACGAGAAAGACAAGCACGTCGTCACCTAGACGTTAGATAACATCCAGTATTTTAACCTGTCTCAATTCGAAATTCCCTCAGTGACGATCGTTCTCGCGGACGAAACGGGAAGACGTTTGCCGTTGCGGTCCAAAGGCAGAACCAATCTAACGTTGCATTTCAAATATGTACCGTAATTCCCCCCAAATAATTCCCGTGTACACGGGACCCCTTTTCCAACGAGGGGGCGGTGTGTTGAGCAACATATCCAAGTTTATCGTTCCCATCTGGCAGCAAATAAAACCGATCGCCAAGAGAACGTTGAAGCGCTTGGCGCGGAATTTGGCCGATGGCGAAGGAATATCGCGCGCAGTAAAAAAGACGGCCATAGCAACAGGGAGAGACGTGCTGGATTCCATGGAGGGCTCTGGAAACAACAACAATGGGAAGAAACGCCGCAAAAGACAACAAAAGGCACCGACACACGACGCACCTGCAGATATCTTTGGTACGCCGTGAAGGTCACACATCCGCTGTGCGCGCTCCGTCCATCATGACGTCAACGAAAGCAAAAATACAGACGCAACGGTCACCGCATTGTCTTACGAGTGACGTGATGATATTCGAACCCCCTTCCATTCAATACGGCGTGGAAGATACTTCGTACCAACTCTTTTATCCGGTCAACGGGGTAAATAATTCCGTGATCGAATTTTCTATTCAAAATTTACAAAGGGCACACTTGGATCTCTACGGCAGTTTCGTGTCTTTGACCGTGCGCATTGTTCGCGATGACGGGGAAGAAATGGACGAGAAAGATGTCGTTTTCCCAATAAACCATCTGTTGAGCGGCATGTTTAAGACGGTCACCGTTTATGCGAACAATAAGCTCGTCAGTTCCAACGAGTTGTACGCCTACAGGAGTATTTTGGACGTCGTGCTTCATTCCACGCCCATGGCTCAAGAAACAGTGCACGCGGCTGGACTCTATGTCGAGGACGACGAACATTTAAAGAACGATTACGACGTCTCGTCTCGCGGTCCGAAACAACGTTACGAAGCGACGAAGGATGGAAAATACTTTAACCTGGTCGGTGAGATCAATACCGACCTGTTTCAACAGCCGCGCCTGATGGTACCTGCCGTCGAAATTCGCGTCGTTTTCCTGTTAAACAACGACGAATTTAAACTCATATCGGTCCCCAACGACAAGAAAACGTACAATTACGAGGTGGACATTAAAGAAATGACGTTACACTTGAAAAAGGTGACGCTGGCACCTTCCCTGTTTTTGGAATACGAGCGGCGGCTTCAGACCACGCCGGCCATCTACGTGTTACGCGGATTGGAAACCAAGGTGCGGAGCTTGAGTGCCGGGAGCTTGGACGCTCACTTTGAAAACGTTTACCCCGAAAGGGTACCTTCCAAATTGTGCGTCGCCCTGCTTGCCACGTCCGACTTTCTTGGCGACATCCAATCGAACCCTTACAAATTCCGCCATTACGACCTGTCTCATTTGATGCTCTCCGTGGACGGCCAGCAAGTGCGAGCCGAGTACGACTTTAAGAACGACCTCGTCAAAATTCCCTACTTTAACTTGTTGCAAGAACTGGGTGAGAAACATTTCAAGTATAGCTACGATAGATTTAAAACGAACGGGTTCCTTCTCTACTTCAACTTGGACGTGGACAAGTGTTGTTCTCCTTCGCATTTGAACGAGTGGCGAAAAGGAAACGTTCGCCTGCTATTACGCTTCGCTAACGCCCTTACACACGCGGTCACAGTCCTCTTGATTTCCGAGTGTCCCAAGCTCATGTGCGTCGACAAGGACCGTACGGTCACCTTCCCATAGAAAAGATGTACGAGAGCGACATCTTGGAACTCGTGTCGCTGAACCCCCTCGCTTCCTCCATGCTGAGAGGCATTTGCGCTTCCGACGAAGCCTTCGTTTTACGCGAGCCCGGCTATTTAATCATCAGTACTGAAGAGCGAAGAAAGCGCGGGCAGCACTGGGTGCTCTACCTGAAAAACTACGACGGGTCTGCCGTGTTTTTCGACAGCTACGGACTTCCCCCCATCGAAGCAAACCTTCGAAGGACTTTACCTGCAGTGGACGAGTATAACGACAAGTGTATTCAATCACGTTTTTCGCCTTACTGCGGGCTTTTTTTTGTATCTACGTAGCCACGCGCATGTCGAAACGCTACAGCTTGAAAAATTGTGTATCCATGTTTTCCTGTAACCTCGAAGAGAATGACGAAACAATAAAACGTCTCCTCGTGAGTGAACTCGTTTCGTAAAACAGTCTATTTATTCACGACATACGCAAGACGCTTGCGAGACGATCTTCCAACGTGCTGACCCGACGCTCGTCGTCGCCGGTCACCGTGACGTCGAGGGATGTGTGGAGAAGTCAGTAGCGACGAACGATAGGTCGGTTGAATCCCGCGTTCATGAGACACGGGTCGACTGTCGACCAGCTCCGGTGGCGCAGCGGTAACGCGTGCGCTTGGAGACTGGGAGGTCCGCGGTTCGAATCCGCGGGCCGGCTGTGCCGTCTGGGGTTTTTCCTGGGTTTCCCTCAGATGTGTAATAGGCGTATGCCGGCACAGTTCCCCTGAAGTCGGCCCATGGACGCAGCTATCCTCCCCCCGAGCGGATTCCGCTCGGTCTTCCACTTCACCCTTTCCTCTCCTCCTCTCCACCACCTTTCCCTTCCCGAGAAACATGCCGCCTAATCAGGCAGGCAGACCTCTCGGGTTCCTCCCAACGACACTCCTCCTCCTCCTCCTCCGGTCGACTGTCTCTCCTCGTCTATACTTTTCCAACAGCTCGAGCTTGTACTCTACGAATCGCTTCATTTTCTTTGCAATCTTCCCACTGACGGTGAACAGACGTAAGGGTATCGTCTTGAGAATCGAGCGAAAGTCACCCTCGCAGCTATCGCCGTATAATCGCGTAATCGCAGCAAGTCCCGATACATTCGCGTTTGCACAAACGTTGCAAACCTCTGCTCGGGCGTCATGACTGAGACGGAATGAGAGTAGACAACCTTTTTTATTTCTGGTGAGAGGTTACACATGAATTAGGCTCCAGCTTTGGTTTCGTAGCCGGGAAGGCAGCCCAAATACGGACGAAGGCTCGAGTCTAACCAATGACTGGGGTTTCTCGACCAGAGTCCACCGCAACGACAGGTGGTCAACTGATCGCCGATCCGCAAAAAGAAGGACTTCGGAGGAGGCTTGAAGGTTAGGACCAGGGGTAGATCTCCCGTCAGTAGCCATTCGTAATCTGCAACGAAAAGAGCGTGAGAAACACGTGTTTTTTTATCTCAAACACACACACGTACAATCTTCTTCAGTCACACAGACACTGATGGACCATCTTCTCCATCTTCCTTCAATAGTCGAAGTCCCTCGCAACGTACGTCGAACGGTACCGTCCGACAGCCGAGAAACGGGCGAATCAATCGGTCCGTCCAATGCTTTTGCTCTGAAAAAAAAAGTGACTGGTCATAGAACGTATTAAAAATAACCAGGAAGCGTACCTTTGGACCACAATCCACCGCAATTGGTGCAGGAGAAGCGGGCGCTGCCAATCTCCCGAAATATGTGAGGCGGGAAAAAACCGACTTCACGCGCAGCAAAAGTGTTGTAAACTGGAAACGAAACTCTTCAAACATTTCGACGATGATGACGTCATGGGTATTACTTACGAGGATCTACCAAGCTGATCATGATGGCACGAGAATGACGATCGAACGTTCGCTTCGTCATTTATAGTAAAGCTTTTCCTCTCACTCTCTATGACGTCATTGAACGTGTTTGGACATGTTAAGACGTGTTTGAACATGTTTGGACGTGTTCAGACACGGGCGGCGAACCGTCGAAGTCGCCCCTGGACACACTAGTTCCTCTCTCTCCCTCTCTATGACGTCATTGAACATGTTTGAACATGTTTGGACGTGTTTGAACATGTTGTGACGTGTTTAGACACGAACCCCGCAATACGAAAAACGTCACTCAGTACGAGTTAGACTAGTGGTTAGTGTGTCGCGTCCAGTGTAGGAGGTTCCTGGGTTCGAATCCCACACTGGGTCTTCTCGTCGTCATATACAAGTCGGCCCAGAGTGTTAGGTAGATATTAGTGTAATGTTTTATTCAACGCCGATGGTATCATTGTCAATGCGATATCGCAAAAAGGCGCGAAAGACGGAAGGCGGGGTGGTCAAAGTACAGACGACACCGTCGCAATGCGAGGAGGAGGAGAGCGGTGTAGCGACTATAAAAGGTGCGCTGGTTCTACGTCGATTGATCGAAAGCCTACGAAGGGCATCCATCCACGACGCGAGGTGTTTCGTGGAGCAAAATGTAAGTTGACCGGTTCTGCTGTGAGAGTGTATTCTATGTATGGCATTGTTTTTTCAGGAACCAATAGCCGCTGTCTCCGCATGACACTGAACACACACAGGGACTCATGCCATCCTCTCTCATCATCAATCTCAAGCGTTCCTCAACTGAAGGGAAAAGTGAGCATTGTTTCGTGAGGGGAAATTTCGTACTGATTTTGTTTGATCGCAGTGCCACGTTGTCTCGTATGTCAGTACGACCCCATCGATGCCATGCTCGTGGCCGTAGAAAGAGAGCACGAAGCTAGAATAGAGAATCTCGGTAACAGCCCAGTCGTCCTTTCAGACGACGACGACGACAGAGTTAGCAGTCCGGCTTTCGTAATAAGTGAAACGGACGACGACGACGAACCCCTAGATGGGCGCGACAATGCAGACGAGCTGCTCATGTGGGAAGGAGATCAGTAGTATGCGGATTTCATGCCTCTGTCTGGTAGGGCTAGAGACTAATCACCAGATGCAAGCTCAGAATTTCGAAGGGAAGAGGACCCCGTCGAGGGTCGTAGAATCGCAGAATTGAGAGAACACGTCGTAGAGAATCATCCCTCCGTCACGGAGAGACGATTCCTTCCTTTCTTTGTCGCAGACGAGGCATTCGACGGAACGGCTACTAGGTACACGCTTCTCTGCTGCCCGCACGACGACAACGTCGACGATTTGCGACTCTATCTACCGAGCATAGCTCCAGTAATCGCGCGCGTCCTCGAAGCGTACCCCATGCTTTTCAAATTTTGTCTGTGCTCCAAAGCGCTCATGATTAAGGACGGAGCCGACGGGTTGACTTCTCATCTCCTTCACGTGAACCTTCACATGAGAGTGGTTCATAACCACCAAGAAATCGAAGGCGCGATAAATGCTGCCATCGCAGAATCCTCGCAACGCGTAGAAAACTATTCGAGAGAAGGGTCTGGTTGCACCTCAAACGACGTCCAATGTGTCGACTTAAAACTAACGCGCTTAAAACCGAAGCGGATTGGGTGCACGATCGAGCTTCCTGAGCTGCTGAAAAGAAAACGAAAGACTCTCACAAACGTCAAGCTACCACCGAATCATGAAAACGAGTGTTTCAAGTACAGCGTGCTGGCACTCTCGCATCCGTTAAGGAGGAATGCAAACCATTATGTCACATATCACAAATATATGAATCCGCGGAACCCGGAGACGCGCGTGACGTACTGGCCCCCCTGCTTCCCAGTCACTTACGAAGACATTACCCTGTGGGAGAGAAAAAAACAAAATCTCCGTGTACATCTACGTGTTGGACGAGCAGACGAGTTCGATATCTACCGGACGGGTTCCCTGTACGCTCTATAAGGATAAAGTCTATCTGCTCGAGGTTAGGGAGCATTTCTATGGCATTAAAAAATTTAGCACTTTCATGGGACGTGGTGACTATTTTTATTGTGAGAAGTGTACGAGCGGCTATGGGACAAGACAGGCGTTGGAGCAGCACGAACGTCTGTGTCGAGACGTAAACGAAGTGATCCTCGAAATGCCAAAAGCGGGGGAGAGTGTCTCCTTCAGCAAGATACAGTACATGCATCCCTACCCCTATTTCGCGGTGTTAGACACGGAGAGCGTCTTGGAAAAGGATGCACTTGTTAAGGACGCCGTGAGTGTGCACAGGATGAGTTCGTACAGCATCGTTGTAGTGCGGAGTTGTGACGGGAAAATAATGGGCGTAGATGGCTATTTGGGACCCAACGCGGCAGAAAAATGCTTGTTCGCGCTCAAGGGATTTAGCGAACAAATCCATAGGCTGAACCGTCTTCCCTCACCGTTGGTCATGAGTGTGGAAGACCGCCTTCGACACCGGTGCGCGACGCACTGCGAATTTTGTGGAATCGAATTTAACCGACACACACGGAAAGTGTCGCATCACGACCACGCCGACTTCGTAGAGCCCGGGTCTTCGAATTTTGTCGCGACGCTGTGTGATACGTGTAACCTTACGTGTCGTAACACCAAAGAACTCGTCGTGTGTGTACACAACCTGCAATACGATTTGAGCTCCCTTCTCCGATACATGCACGTTCTAAATATGGGTGAACCGTGGATCTTAGCTTCGAGTTCGGAAAAGATAAGAGGGTTCAATATTGGAGATCTCTATTTCCGCGATACCACGCAGTTTTTCAATCTCTCCTTGTCGAACCTGGTGGAAACTCTGCTCGCCAGCGGAGGCGAGAGCGCGTTTCATTGTACCCGTCAAATGTTTGGTGACCGTTTCCGGCGCCTCCTCAGGAAGGGCATTTATCCGTACACCTTCGTCGATAGTCTAGAAGTGTACAATTTGCCCGCGCTACCGCCAAATGAAGCTTTCAAAAGCGACCTGAACGACCAAGAGATCACGGACGAGGACTATCAGTACGCTCTCGAGATTTTCGAATTGTTCGAATGTAAGGACCTGGGCGATTACACGCGTCTCTACGTTACGCTCGACACTTGTCAGCTGTGTGACGTCGTGCTATATTTCAGGAGAATTGCGCAAGAAACGGATAGGATAGATATCTTACGCACCGTGTCCCTTGCCAGTTACGCGTGGAGCAGCGCTCTGAAGTTCACTAAAGTCAAGCTCGAGCTCATAAGTGATCAGGAGATGTACGAAACGATCGAGAAAGGAATCAGGGGAGGCATTTGTAACAGCTTCCATAGATACTGTCGGGCTAATCACGAGGAGTGCGACGATTACGATCCACAGCAAGAAAAGACTTTTATCCAGTACCTCGACGTGAATAGTTTGTACCCGTACGCGATGACTTTCCATCTCCCGACAGGTGGTTTTGAGTGGGTCGATCCTTCGAGGTGGAGCGAGATCGATTTTCTCAACATTCCTCACGATTCGGAAGTGGGTTACGTCTACGTGGTAGACTTGTCATATCCCGAAGAACTGCACGCACTCACCAGGGATTTTCCCCTGGCAAACGAACACAGGTGTGTGGACGAGAACGAACTCTCCCCCTACCAGCGACACTTGAAAGACGCGTTGGCGCTGAACGCCCCTCCCACAAAGAAACTCTTGCTGACGTGCTACGATAAAGAACGCTACGTCGTTCATTATGCATTGCTCGCACTGTATGTGAGGTTGGGCATGAAAATAACGCGTGTTCACAGCATTTATTCGTTCCGCCAAGACAATTTTTTGCGAGCCTTCGTGCACAGAAACGTCGCGTTGAGGAATGCCGCCACCACGAAATTCGAGCGACATTTGTACAAAACCATGTCCAACAGTACGTTCGGTAAGTCGATACAAAATGTGAGACGCATGAAAAGGTACGCCATAGCCTGTCGGATCCAGCATCCGGATACCCTCCGACAGAGGGCGCGCTGGGCATCCGACGAAGGCGATGGGGGCGTGACCAAATGAGATAAAAGCGGGGGGTTCGTTATCTCGGGGGGCTCTTTTTGGTTTGGATTGCGAACAGAGACAATAAACCTGGTATGTGGTCTGTTTGAATCTGCTTGTGTGCTGCTTGTTCTTTTGCGCGCGGAACGGACGGGTTGACGCCCCGAGGTTGTGGGAACTTAGGTTTCCACAACTGGCGCCCAACGTTTGGGGTTCGAGCCCGTCTGTTCCGTGGCGGGGAACACGCTGCACTGTTTGGTTGTACTAGTTTTTGTATAGTTGAGTAGTTTGTTGTAGTTTGTAGTTTATTGCTGTTGTTTCTTTGTGTGTGCGTTTTTCGTGTGTTTCTTTGAGTTTTTCAGCTCCCACCCGGTGGACGAGCCCTTGGAGCTGATGGCTGACAAGGCGAAGGTGCCCACGCCGCAGTCAGACGCCATTGCAACGGCAGAACTCCTGTCACGCATGACGGAGTTGTGCTCGTTGGTGGTTCAACGCCTGGATGCCGGGTCGGTTTCCCCACCGCAGGCACAAGCGCCTCTACGACTCAACTTACCGGTGCCTACCTTCTCAGGTTACACCGATAAGAAGTCTGTTGCCGATTTCCTGGATGACCTCACCGCCTATCAGACGGGTATGGGAATTTCGGATGAAGTCCTAATCCAACGCATCCTGCAGGTTGCTTTGGTCGGAGACGCCGCCCGCTGGCTTCGGTTGCAATCGGAGTTTACGTCCTTGCAGGACTTCCAGGAGCGGTTCAAAAACGAATTTCTCCCCCCGGATTACGAATACCGTGTCCTAGAGGAATTGCATAAGCGTACTCAACATCCTGAGGAAAGCTTATCTGAATTCGTTCGGGCATTGCAGGATCTGTACAGCAGAGCGGATCCCACTGCAACGGAAGAGCAGCGCGTCGCACGGGCGATCCGTCAGTGCCACCCGCGCTTCCGGCCCTACTTAAGAGCCCATCGCTTTAAAACCATTGAGGCGTTGGCCCAGGAAGCTCGTTCAATACAAGGCGACCTCCTGGCAGAGCTTCAATACCGGACCCCTCCGCCCCCGGAGCTAGCGTTGGAACCGCGCTGCGCGTGGTCGGGAGGAGCCGCCTCGGTCGAACGCCTGCATGCAACAGGTTTGGGTGACAACCCCCGTAATTCAGACAATGCGGAGTCATCCCACCGAGCCCTAGATCCGTTCCTCTATGACCAGAGGACGATCCCCGCAGGAACGAGCCTTGACAGACCCGTCCCGCCCCGAAGTCGCGGTCAACCTGGCCTTTCAGCTAGCGAAACCCCACGGCAGCGGGAGCGGCATCATCCTGCGCCCCCGCAGCCACGAGCGCCCAACGGCTGTTGGAATTGCGGCAGCCCTGACCATTTTCGTCGGGAATGCCCGCGACAAAGACCGAACACCCGTAATGTGCCATCGGGAAACGGTCGCAGCCGGCGTCCATGAATGCTCGCTCAACGACGTCGGCAAGTTGCGAAGAAAGCGAGCAGACGGTTACTATCCGTGGCCTTGATCAGTCAAAAACTAGCTTTGCAAGCGGTAAGATAACGCAAAGAGATGCTTTGGCTCCTCTTGCTTTTTCTGTCCGAGATTACATCGAGGATAAGGAACCAAACATCCCGTTCGAATTTTGGGTAAAGATTACATCGCCCTTATCGACACGGGAGCTACGCTTTCCCTTATCGGGGATAGTGTTTACGAGCATTGCGTATCGCGGCATGTGTCCACAGATGTCACTCTTCGTCTTGCTTCCAATGACGCCGTTCCAGCACAGGCTGCAGTTGTGCTCTGGGTACGTTTGGATGGGAGACGACGAAAGCTGCGCTTCGTGCACCTTCCTGGCCTGGCAGTTCCTGTTATCCTGGGCAGAGACTTCATCATCCGGCAGAAGTTGGTGCTGGACCTGCCCAATGGAGGATACGTGTACCACGGGTCGTCGGGATTTTTCCGCTTCGCCGCAGCACGGGAACACTGCACAGCACAGCAAGCTGTGGCAGCGTCCGTTGAAACGTCTGGGCTGCCGACTGTCTTGGGGTCATTCCATGGTCCTGAGGAGCAACGCCGTCAGCTTGAACAAGTACTGCGGCAGTTTGACGGAATCTTTACCGGAAAACCGGGTAAGTCGTCTGTGTTACAGCATAGCATAGACACCGGTAACGCTAGACCATGGCGTTGTAATCCGAGACCATTGAGTGTGCATAAGCGTGCTTTATTAGACGCAGCTCTTGACGAAATGCTCCAAACCGGTGCAGTTCAAAGGTCTCGGAGCCCTTGGGCATTTCCTGTTGTTCTGGCTCCGAAACGTGATGGTACGGCTAGGTTATGCGTCGATTACCGTCGACTTAACGCAGTAACTGTAAGGGACTCTTACCCCTTCCCGTCCATTGAGTCAATCTTGTATTCCCTGGGCAATGCAACTGTGTTCTCAACGCTTGATTGTAGTAGAGGATTTTTGCAAATCCAAGTTGCCCCGGACGATGTCCCAAAAACAGCCTTTACGTGTCATAGAGGTTTGTTTGAATTTGTACGAATGCCTTTCGGACTGTCTAATTCACCCGCCAGTTTCCAGCGGTTGATGGATACAGTGTTGGGAGATGCGAAGTACAATTTCGCAATGGCATACATGGATGATGTCGTAGTGTTTTCTAGAAGTTTTCATGAACACTTGGAACACCTATCAATCGTCCTTGCAAGGATGAATGAAGCTGGCATAACGATCAACCCCCGCAAGGTGCAGCTGGCATCATTTAGGATCAGCCTCCTCGGCTTTGTGGTGGACGGAGGGACCATCCGTCCTAACAACGACAACCTAAAGGCGATCACGGACTTTCCGGCTCCCGGTAACGTCAAAGCCTTGCAGCGCTTCCTAGGTATGGTTGGTTTTTACAGACAATTCATTCCTAATTGTGCCGAGCTAGCGCAGCCGCTTAACCAGTTGTTGCGCAAGGACACGCGCTGGAATTGGGGAGAAGAGCAGGAACGATCATTTCGAGCTCTATCACAAGCAATCGCTGATACGGCTAGGCTTTATCTGCCCGACCTCAACAAACCATTTGTTGTGCAAACAGATGCAAGCGATTATGGTGTTGGCGCAGTTCTCTTGCAGGAGCATGACGCTATTCTTTGTCCAGTGGCTTTTGCAAGTCGCACGCTGAATCCGGCAGAACGGAACTACTCCGTGACGGAAAAGGAGTGCTTGGCGATCATCTTCGCTTTCAGGAAGTTCGACCTTTACCTGGACGGCATTACCTTCACTGTCCAGACCGACCACCAGGCACTTTCTTGGCTGCAGCGGCTCCATAACCCGTCTGGACGACTTGCCAGGTAGGCCCTGATGCTACAAGGCTACTCCTTCACCGTGGAGTACAGGCGGGGCTCAACGAACGTGGTAGCAGACGCACTGTCCCGCGCGCCTCTACCGGAGGGGGAAGAGGAAGGCACCGAGGCGCCTTCCCAGCTCCTGGCAGCAGCACAAGTGGCACGAGACGTATCTTCGTCTTGGGGCACGGTCGTGAGCAGAGAGCAGCTCCTAGACGCTCAGAGAGCGGACGGCCTTTGTCAGCGGGTGTCGCAGTGGATAGCTGAGCAAGACTCGGCGGACACCGGAACGACTGACGGACGGCACGACTCCTATCTGCTGGGCGAGGATGGCATCCTGTTCAGATACATACCCCAGGCGGATGAGGACGACGGCTCATCCCCGTTCAGAGTCGTGGTGCCACGGAAGTTGCGTAAGTCTTTCATACGTTACTTTCATGACTCGGCCTTGGCAGGTCACAGCAGCGGCAGGAAAACTTATGAAAAGTTGTGTCGTGTTGCGACATGGCCAGGAATGAGGCAGGATGTAACAAAGTATGTTCGTACTTGTCCCGTATGCCAGAGAGCGAAACCTCGTGGTGGTTTACCCCCTGGGCGCTTACAGCCTGTTCAGAGCAATAGACCCTGGCAGATAGTTGCTTGTGATGTGATGGGACCATTTCCCCGTAGTCCTAGAGGTAACCAGTATTTGTTCGTCGTTACTGATCATTTCACGAAATGGGTTGAGCTGTTTCCTCTCAGGACACTGACTTCCCAGAGAGTGTGGGAAAAGTTACTCGACACCTTTTGCCGGTTCGGGTTTCCCGCACAGCTGATCACCGACAACGCAGCCTACTTTACAAGTAAGGTGTTCTCAGATTCTTGCGCTGTCTTAGGCATTCAGCATAAGAAGACTTCCCCGTATCACCCTCAGGCTAACATTACCGAACGTGTTAATCGGAACCTGAAAATGATGTTGGTTGCTTTTACTAGCCAGCACCACCGTGATTGGGATCTTCGCCTGGCTGAACTGGCGTTCGCTACACGGACGACGATCAACAGGTCTACAGGATTCACCCCGGCGTTCCTGAACTTGGGACGAGAGGCCCCTTTTCCTGTGGAGAATGCTCTGGGCCTCCGGGATGGTGCTACCGGGCCTCCTTATTCAAGGTTTGCTGAGGACCTCCGGAGTCGACTGGACGATGCAGCCCGGACGGCTCGGGAGAACCTGGACGTCGCAAGGTTGGACCAGGCTCGCCAGTACAACCGCGGACGTCGGAACCTCACCTACAGCGTCGGTGACCTCGTCCTTCGACGGACTCACCCGCTAAGTGATGCGTCACGAGGCTTTGCAGCTCCACTCGCAGATAGGTGGGATGGCCCCTTCGAGGTAAGTGCGTGCTCCTCCGGCCTCACTTACAGGCTTCGTCGCTGCGACACCGGCGAAGAGACTGGGCCAGTTCACATCTCGGACTTGAAGTCTTACCATCTCCGAGACCCGGACGGAGAGGAGCCCGATTTGCAACCTGCCTCCCTCCAGGACCTGGACCCGGATCCCGGACCTGCGTCCAGCCGCTACCACTTGCGTCCCCGCAGGCGGCGCATGTAGCTGCCACTATCTCCATCGCTAAGCATAGTGCTTGTGATTTAGTGTTTTATTAGTGTGATTTCTGTTGCACAGTTTTCCGCTGTTTGTCCTAGGGAGTGCCCTTCCGGCGCTTACGGCTTGGGGATGCCCTCTTACCGTGTTCCCTTTTTTCTCTCCTCGCATACAGATGCGTCGACGTTCCCGGCCCCGCCAGCCCTGGAAGACCCCGGGGTTCTGCGCGCAGCCCCCCCGGCCAGACTCCCGCTCCCGTTCTCAGGGAAGTTCCGCACGCGCACCTGGTCCTGCCTCCTCCCAGTGTCACTCCGTGGCAACGTGGACCACCGTTGCAGACGGGCAGCCAGTGTCGTGGGCATCCCGGTCGCGTTGGACCAGCCAGCCGCGGCCTCTCCGAGGTGATGACTTGGCCCTCACCCCAGCTCCCTTCCGGGGCCACACCCTGACAGAGCGGCACCCCGCCGACCCACTCCAGCCACTCACGGCAGATGAGAAACGACTGCTCTGCCCAACCTGCCACGTTCCCGAGTTGCACCGTGCCACCCATCGCAGGGGTTCCCTCCACCTCGCCCGTGTCGATGCCGCCCGCAAGGACAGCGATGTCAGCGCGGCCCTATCAACCTTAAGACGACTTAAGCCAGAACTACTCGCAGAAGCAAGGCCTCCTCCACCCCAGACAGCAGCCCCGCAGTCACCATTCGACGAGGCAGTCCTGGAACTGACGGACGACCTGATGACCCTCTAAGGGGAGGGGAGTGTCGGATCCAGCATCCGGATACCCTCCGACAGAGGGCGCGCTGGGCATCCGACGAAGGCGATGGGGGCGTGACCAAATGAGATAAAAGCGGGGGGTTCGTTATCTCGGGGGGCTCTTTTTGGTTTGGATTGCGAACAGAGACAATAAACCTGGTATGTGGTCTGCTTGTGTGCTGCTTGTTCTTTTGCGCGCGGAACGGACGGGTTGACGCCCCGAGGTTGTGGGAACTTAGGTTTCCACAAGCCTATGACAAAGAAAGCGCGCTTCGAAAAGCTAGCTCCGTCGGCAGTCAGCATTTTCACATTCTGAGTGACAAGTGCATCTTATACGAGATGCAGAATAGGAGGGTCAAATGCACGCACCCCCTTTACGTGGGCTTTGCCATTCTAGAAATATCCAAAGTCCGAATGTACAGCTTCATCTACGAGTCGCTCTTTTCTCGCTTGACGTGTCCAGTGCAATTGATCTATAGCGATACGGACAGCATAATTTTTTCTATCACGTGTGAGAGCCTGGAAGAACAGCTGATGAAGATTGAGAATGAGTTAGATCTGGTCTTCCTATCCACCGGACCACCCGCTTTTCAACGACGAGCACGCGAACCAGACGGGGTACTTCAAAGACGAGACGGGAGGTGGTGTTATTCAGGAAGTCGTAGCCATCCGAGCGAAGATGTACAGCATTCTCTTGGCTGGGTCACACAAACAGATCGCGAGAGCGAAAGGAGTTAAAGGGACTATGAAATTTCCCGAACCCCCATACTTTTTTTCGCTGGAAACTGTTCTTCCCGCAGAGAAACTAATATGCCACAAATTTTTCCGGACGAAATCGCTCCACTCTGCGAGGAGCGCGCGCTGGAAATGTCTCTTCCGCGTTCCTCCTCTCCCGCGCATATTTCCCTATCGATGGTGTAACTGTACGGACCGCACTTCGGTTCCCCGTTACGTCACCGGTGTTGCACAATGGCAAGTAATGCGTAATGCCGCGAGCTCGCGCTGTGGCTGGCGCCACTGCCGCCGTCCAATCGCACATAGAAGGTCACAAGGTCTCTGGTCGCGTCTGAGGGTTGAAGTTGAAGCATTACGTTTTCTTGGTTGGAGGCGTTCGGATGACACGCTATAATGAACAGCTTTTTGCATGTGAATCGTTTGCTACAGTTGAACTGGCAAGTATGACATGTGAGCTGTACTTTGTTCATCGAATGTATTCGTCGTCTGATCTGCGGCCGTTCACAACAAGGAACTCACGCACCTCCGTGGCTTTGAGAGTTTTGCTGACGAGTTACGTGGGCCTCTAGCGATTCACCGCAACATGTATTGGTTGTACCGCCGTCACCAATGGAAAGTGTCTGGTGGTTGCTTGGCGTTGCAGTTATATTTACGTCAGTTGCAGTTATGTTTACATGTTAGCAACCTGACAACAAAGGAAGTGCGTTGTGAAGTGAGACTGTGATATTTGGAAGATGCCCCCTTTGTTGCTCGATTTGTTTGCACGAATCATTGTAAAAGACTGGGTGACCTAATGGTGTAATGTTTTGTTTTACTTTGTTTCAACTCATTACATTTACATCATTACTGTTATTATTCAAAGGAGCTTCGCGCCTTTAGGCGATTTTGATTTACTCCGCATTTATTGTTCTACAGGTGGCAGATTATGTTTCATGCAAGAATTTATTGATGAGCACGTCACGTATTCTGTATGCAATGTTGAACACGTCGTAAATCTGAACATTTAGCGTTGCCAACCACCATACCTACAAAAACTCAGCTGTAGCGTATTCTGTAAGAGTATTCTGACATCGTATTGACTTCTGATAAGTGTTTGTCGTTTAACAAATTTATAGTTCAACCAGGTTTCCAATGCTGTGTAATACATCCATAACCCTAAGACTCGGGGACACAATCTCACGACACCAGTTCGCCTGCTTTGTTGCTCTCTTTTATTATTGTGTTACGTAAGCTTGAAGTCACCAGTTGTGTAACTGGAAAAAAGCAAACAACCCCAGTACTGACGTAGCGTGCCCAGTATTTTGCAGTTAGAAAAACGACAAGTAATTGGTACTGTTTCAAGTTAACTGCTTGTTGGTCTTCTGGCGGAAATCTGCTTTCTTTGTGAAAGAACTGTTCCATTTGCCACCGGGACAGAGTCCTCGCTATGCAGGCTCCTCCGAAGGTGTGGGCGCACTTGTATGTGCGTCAAGGACGAGGACATCAGGGGCAAACACCTGAAATGTCGACATTTAGCTTAAATAGTACAATAACTAAGACCTAACATCTACACATACACATTATATGCTATACATGCAAAATTTTTATTTTTAATAGAACACAGGATATGTTCTATTTTACACTGTCACACAGCTCATCTAACATCTGTATTGGCACTAGTGTTACCAGCAAATAAGGGCTGAAGTAGCTGCACGGCCTTGCAGGATGGCCAGAGCAAGTTGAGGTCGTTGAACACAGCAGTACACCACTGGTATGATAATGGTTGGTAGGGTTATTTTTTGGTAATGTGAAACAAAGTGCGGAGAGGTGTAGCAGGAACAAAATCTCATGAGGACATAGTGTATCAAAGGTAGGTTCCTTTTATTTAGAGGTGACCTGCAGAGCACTTGCTGGAGTTGTCCTGGCATGTTACCCTGGTGAAAGACTTCAGCTGCCATGCACATGGGCCACCCTGATTTGAGAAAAGAAAATAACACAGTACACAACTGCAGTTCCGGTGAATGCAAATGATGTAATCTAACTGAGCAATGATTATAAGATAAGAAGTGTAAACAAGAAGATGCCCCCCTCAATATCACATTTGTGCATATGATAAAGCAAACTGTAGATCAAATAAAAAAAAGGTTAAAAGAAAACTTGTGAACAATATACATAGCCCGAATGGTAGACAAGACACTGCATTAAAGAGGAATCTGGAAAGAGGGTGCACAGCATTTGTCTGCTCTGAATAGTGGGTTACAATGATCATGCTGTCTCATCTAAGTGGTTTCAGGCTCCGCTGAGGAAGTCACCTGTGAACATGAAAACAGGTCAGTGAAGAGAAAAGAACGGATACGTATGTTCAACATATCACATAAATATTCTGTTGAAATATGGTCATGCTAAACGAAGTGTACTTTTATCAACAGTGCACCACCTGAGTTTAGGGACTAGATTCGGTAACTTCTACTTTCTTTTTTTTTTACTCTCTCTGTGCCGTAAGTGGCGGCAAGGTTGAGCGTCACGCAGATGAGAATTAACCCATTCACACAATCCTGAAATCTATGACAGTATTTGAACCACACGGACTGAGAGACCTTTGTCAGCTCCAATAACGAAAAATACACCTTTGCGCCGTTTAGGTGGATGTTCTTTCCCAGGTGTGGACAGGTATTGTGATGGTGCTACACCTTGATTCAGACGACACTAAGCTCGTTATCCAGTACGTTGAAGAGGTTCAGCGTACGCTTCGTAAATTCGATCATGCAAATGTCCGCTACAAACACGAGCAGCTAGTCGATGGCACCGCATCGTCTTTCCATTCTGGCGGTCCGATTGCTTTGTGGCGTCAAAAGCTGTCCGTCTCGTCACTGATAAGCATGAAACATTGGATACCAGGCGAATATTGACGTAAATTGGGGCAACCAACTATCCAACATCGTCTCGGCATGTCGACGAAAACCACAGGATGCGACGATCGCGCGAAAGCTGCCGTCATGGAGATTTCCACTCCCGATGAACGCATACACAGGATCGTACGGCGCAGCTCCTGGCGGGATTCTTCGGCTTGGCAACACGTCACGATGACGTGTTGCTGAGCCGGCCGTGGTCGCGTCAAGTTGCCCGCTGTGTCTCCGCTCGGCAGCTCGCCACGGCGCGGCGCCAGCTGTCCTCCCTTCGCCGCTTCGTTTAAATTCGCTCCCGAGAAATCAGCTCGCGCGACGAAGGTAAAATTTCGGTTCTAGACTCAGAAAAATGTCCTCTTTCGAACGAAACGAAGAAAAAACATAGTTTCATAGTCCCTTTAAGAAAGACGTGGTGAGGAAACATTTATTGCACGAAGTGTACCGAGATTCTCTGTTCAATGAAAAGACAGTCTCTCAGAAGCAGTGCACCATCCAGAGTATAAAGCAAACAATGTACACCATTTCGCGGCTCAAGAAGAGCTTGGTCCCATACGACGACAAGCGCTATCTCGTGGATGCCGTACACTCCTTCCCTTACGGAAGCTGCGAATACGGTAAGCTTTGCTGGTGTTTTGACGCGTATCGCATTACGATAGTACTCCCTCGTTGTGCAGCAATGGAAAACCCGGAAGAGAGTCCGAGACCGTCGTCGTCAGGCATAGAGTAACCGTGGAACAAAGAGCTGCACGCGCATATAATCGAGAATAAAAGTTCTAGTCGAGACATGCTTCTCTCTCTCTCTCTCGCAGACAGGAGAAGCACGGGTCATCGTGGCAGTGTGGTAGCGGAATGGGTGTACGAAAAGAATGACCATTCCGTCATCGTACTGGTACCGTGACCCGCGCAATGACGACGCTGCGATGAAGATTCCTCATATCCTTCTGTTGCGGCAAGTCAGGGATGGTGCAAGCATCTATCGACCAACTCCTTTGTATGTATTCTATAAAGATGTTTCAGTGAAAGAAAACACAGAGTCTCGTCAAAGTTATTCGGACTGTTTAATGCGTTGCATGTCGATAACTAAGCGGTATTTCAATAAGTCGCCGACAAAGTTCGCGATGTAGACTGCTTGCAAATATCGCTAGGCACGAGCGAGAAGGTCCACGATGTCTGCAGCGATGTAGTTGAATTCTGCGTTGGCCAGACTCACAAATTCGCTCATCAGTCCCAGGGGTCCGTCCGGAACCGTTATGCAGACGTTCTTGTAAGGGGCGTAGATCCGACGAACCATCTCCTGCAGCGGCCCCGGTGAGATCTCTCCTATATTGCCAAAGCCTACCATGTCGATCACGTAGCGAAAAGCAGTGATGACGAGCTCATTGCGGGGACTTTCGCTGCTGAAACATTCCTTCTCCACTTCTTCCCAAGAAGCGTGGGTGCGGGAACAATTTTGTAACGTGTGGTAGCTGAACATCTTCACGTATTGATGACGCGAGCGCGGTGCGCGCTGCCTTTATACAGATAAACGCGCGCGCAAAGAAAGGAGAGTGAAACCGAAACTCAGAAGCCACCCGTCGGCGCTAGGAGCGCGCGCGCGCAGCGGAAAGCCGAAACCGAAAACACCCGCGGGCGGGCGGCGGCGCAGAGGGCGCTAGGAGCGCGCGCGCATGCGTAGCACCCGTAGAGTGGCGCTTACGTCAGTCCAGCTCTGGCTCTCGTGGGAAGAAGACGTGCGGTCGGTCGCTCCGTCGTCACTTGATCCCTGGCTGTCTACGAGAGCGGACGCTCCGTCGCAGCGGGGAAAAAGGTGAGTGATTTACCGATGTTTGCGCGTTGTTTTACCGTGCTCGTGTTGAGCCTTTTCTCGCCGTACGCGAATGTTTCGACTTGTTTAGCGGTGTCCAAGCCTGTTGACGCACGTTTACCGTCGTGTGGCTAGTGTTTGCCGCCTTGTGTAAGCCGCGTAGTGTTGTGACGCTGTGGTTAGGCCTAGTCGATTGCCTTAAAGGGAGGATGCGCAACGGTTGTGCCCAAAATTAAGTGAAGGTTGGTTTCAGCAGAGACCACCCCCCAGATGCTGACAACAGCCTCCGTTTCCAATAAACGTGCGAGCATAATTTATAAACAGCAAAAACAATAAAGCGAAACCGAAACTATGAGAGCAGGCGGTGGCATCGGAATGCAGGAGTGCCGTGACGTCAGTCGCGAGATTCGTCTGCTGTGATTCCCATGTGTTGTATTGCATTGATGACGCAAGGAAGCAGGTTACGCTTAACGTGCAATCATGGAAACCGTCTCCGCATCAGAAAACAGCTCCACGGGACTTGAGCCCGATTCAGACGTGTATTCTGATGAGGAGAATGACTTGACGGTCACCATAAACCACAACGACTCGCCGTTTTCGACGGACCCTGTACCAGTGCGCGCGTCCCTTGAAACCGAGGCCTCGGACCTATACACTGAAGACTGTCGAACTCAAAGTAACGAATGGTGAGTTTCTAATAGCTTGTCGCACGTTCTTATATCTGTGCCATGGGCGCACGCGTAACGTGAAACATGTTGCAGGTGCACGTGCGGTCGGTGCCGCCCGCAGGAAACCGACGAATTCGTTTGCTGCAGAGAGCTCGACGCGGTGGCAGCAGTATGTGATGACGAGTGCGTGGACTGCATAACGGTGCACGACCTCTTCTAACTCATGTGCTTGCAGAGGAGGCAGCTTCAGGTGCGCAGCCGGTTCCTACGGAACGAGCGTCCGTTTTACATGGAACGCTGCTCTAGTGACGACACCAACAGGTATTCAGCCTTACCTTTGACCTGGTAATGTCCACGTCCTGAAGTGCCTTTGCACATTGATCATATCCTGCAGGGGCGGCGGAATGTGCTGAGCGCGCGGGCTCGGAACTGTGGTCGGCGCCCCCGATCCCCCTCAATCCCCTTACACTGGCATCGTGAACAGTTCAACTGTTCAAAGTGAACAGTTATGCCTGCCTAGTTTATGTCAAATATTTCTGAATGCAAGGTTGTTGTTTTGGATTTTTCTGTAATTTATTCAAATTTCATTTGGTTTCAGACATGAAGCCTTATTTTTAAATTGTTTTTGTATCTTGTTGCATTTTAAGTCCAAGATGTTGCTTACAGTCCTGTTTATTATCTACAGGGTGTCCCAGAAAACGTGTCATGCGGTCAACAGCATTTGTTCTTATTAGGTTTTTGCCACCTCCTAATGTGAATGTCATGTACTCCAAGTTTAATTATTTAATTAAACGTAAATTTAATTATGTAAATATTTGCGAACTGAACTCGGAAATTTGCCAAGTAAAGGTCACTTTTTTACCCCACCAATATGAAGAGCGTACCGAATTCACTCAAATTCATGATAATTCACAGTGATACTCACGAGCTATACCATCGGAAAAAATAGCCGAATATCATGCTTTTCGGAGCACCGGACCATAGCGCGCGATGACTTTTTGAGCGCAATCGCTCGCAGTGCGACGAAAGGAGGTTCCGAAGCCAGCCCACAGAGTGATAGTAGAAAAAGTAACAGTTCCTAAAATTGGGAGAGGGAAAGCATTATCCCAGCGAAAGTCGGACGTGATAAGCCGTGCCTGTTTTATCTCTTTCTGCGATGTCGGGGAGGGCTGGGTTTCCAACCTCCTTTCGTCGGACTGACAAAGATTGCGCTGAAAATTCATCGTGCGCTATTCTGTGCGACCTCCGTAGAGCATGATGTTCGGCTATTTTTTCTGATGGGATAGCTTCTGAATATCCCTGTCAATTATCATTAATTTGACTAAATTAGACACGCTCTTCACATTGGTGGGGTAAAAAAGTGACCTTTACTAGGCAAATTTCCGACTTAAGCTCGCAAAAATTTACATAATTATATTTACGTTACACGACATTCACACGAGGAGGTGGCAAAAACCACGTAAGAACAAATGCCATTGACCGCGTGACTCTAGGTGGTGTAGTTTTTCTATTATAATTCAATGACACGTTTTCTGGGACACCCTGTATACTGGTTTCGGCAACTTCATATTTTTAGTGCCCTGATATTTAATTTTTCTATAGTCAAAATGAATTTGCAATCTTGTTGAGTGAAGCTGAAGCTTGAGACATATGATTGGGGGTTCTGTACCTTTAAACACAATATAGCGACTACACCCATGTTAGTCAGGCTTTATCTCCTGTGGGAACAAGTTTCGCTGTCCCCACCTCCTCTTCCGCTACCATTGATGCCCTGTCCACAACAGCACCTGCGGGCTGAAGTTTGCAGATTTACAATATGTACTTTTAATGGGACACAGCTCCGATAGGCCTATACTAGCCCTCGAACTGCACCTGAAGCGGAGATTCCGAGCACACAATCTGAATATGTGTATTACTTTACAATCTGAATATATCTGTGTTACTTTTGCCTTTCTGAGCACAACCTGTGCATATCGGACCACTATTGCTTCCCGCTTTTGGCTATCGTGGCAAATGGCTCACTGGTGATCATGAATCCGGCACACACAGGCAGGACCAATAAAATAAAAAAAGAATATTTGGTTACCAGGACTTCACTGTGCTCACAGCACTGTTCTGTCGGAGCTCTTAGGCGAATAAGAGAGGCATTCCCGTCTGCTACGTACGCGCATTTCGGATGGAATTAGCCTGTTGGACTGATTTGGCTCTGCCCGTGCATGTGCAGTGTGAAGTGCTACTTTGTAGTATTGTGTGTTACGTGTTAGGCTTGTGCGAGCATACTAGGCTTGGTGCAATACATTTATTTCTGGTTGGTAAGTTACCTTCCAAAGATGTGTACAAAGTAGTCCCACGTCAACAATGAAATTTTTGTTGTACCCCTTCCGGTGATTCATAACATGTACAACTTCAAGCAGAGCTAAGCATACCAGCACAATGTGAGTGAATCATTATTGAGGAAGATTTTAGCCACCCAAGCTCCATTTCGTGAATGTTTATAGAATGATGTACCATTCATAGATGGAGAAGTTACCCGTCAAAATAACTTGATTGAATATCACATATTATGGCATAAAATGCCATGAAAAATATGTGGACATGAGTGAAAAGTGAATTAAAAGTAACTTGGAACATCGCTTAAGATACTTTGGTAAAGTTACTTGAAAAAGAAATGAGTTCCTCTGAAAGTTACCCTGGCACAAAAGCACTGAATTAAGTTACCAAGTTACCAAAAAAAGGAACTTAGTTACAGTAACAAGTTACCTCGAGCTCTGGTACCATTGACGCGGTCTCAACCAACAGTTTTGTCCAAATCAATGATTGTTCACCAAAGGCAGCTAACGTGGCTGTAATCTTGCTCAAGAACGAGAGCTGGCCACCCCGACTGATATTACTAACTCTGCTTAAAGCTGTACACTCTATGAAAGAAAGAGCATGCAATATGCACCGTCTACCCTCCACGTGCAGACAGTCTGATGTGGAGATATTTTGCCTGTACTCCAGCAAGGGACTGGTCACCTGGGCAAGAAATAAATGACAACATGGAGAATGTTTGTTGACAAGTTCTTTTCTAGGGAAATATTTCAGGGGACCTCCCTTGACACTGCCTTGTGGCTATGCTAATCTCTGCGACTTACTGTGTGCTTGCAATGCATGCTGTTTCTGAAGCGGGGATGATGCGCAGCTGCAGCATCCTCCAGAGTTGGCTTAATGCCTCCAGACCATATGTTTGTTCCCGTGGTGACACTGTGGAAGATCAGCTATCAATGACTTCGCCATAATTATCTCCCGCAACCTACGAAGTAGAACCACCAGGGTTATACTGGACGACCTGCAGCAGCAGCAGCTATTCACTGGTAATTCTTAATACAACGGGACAACAACAAAGCGTTAATCATTTTCCTCAACTTCCCCAAGACAACGAAGACTCAGGTAGATCTGGTACATTTGTCTTGCCTGTGACTAGCATTGAACTCAAGTTTGAAGGAACATGCCTATGGAAATGTTACTATGGAAATGGAAATGATTCAAATTACAACGGTCTAGTTTCTGCTAATTCATGCTTTTTGGCTACTGACGCAAGCTCCGCTTGGCAAAGCAGAGGCGCTGAATGAATGGGGAAGTGTCCTTGTAGATTGGCCTGCAAACTTTTTTAAGAACTGTTGAGCCCAAAGTATGGGGGTGCTCATAGGCTCGACAAAATACCATAAATAAAAAAAAAAAGATAACATTTTAAAGCAAGATTCTTTGTGTGCTTTGCATAATCACCTACTGGTGGCACAAGGACAATATAGTATATAAGTATATTTTAAATTTTTGATGAAGTTCTGATAATTCAAGTAAAAGGTGCTGGACGCTTCGAGTTTGAATTAACGAGTCTACTGTATACATGAACAGAGTAGAGGGCCGCATGCACGATGTTATGTCTCTGGGCTTACCTTCTGGCAGCCAAAGTCTCTCACCAAGGTCGCCATGGAAGCAGGCTGGGTGAAGAGGGTTTGGGGTGGACGTGGATGTTGGCCACATGCCTCATGGAGATGTCCACTTTGCTAGGATAACGTCACCATTCTCGTCACTGGTTGTAGCACACCAATAGAGGTGGCGCACCACAGACTGGCATCACAGGCCAAGCTCCTTGTTACGCTTCTGTTTCGCAGCCTCACAAATGTTCTTCTTAATCGCTAAACAGAATGCATAATAAAATGTTAGCAGATGTGATCCTCTCAGGCTGTACTTTCAGACGAGACATCCTAGGGCTAAACGGAAGTGCATATTCAAAACAATGCGTTACATTGCTTCTGCACAACGGAACACATGCTGATGTTCATATTTACCTTTCGTTAAATGCCAGGCGTCAAATATGTGCTTAATTTGTCCATACTTGTGTTTTAAAAAGGCTTTTACACCCGTATGCCTATCAGTGATTAGCATGTCGATCTCCAACCCTTTGCTGATCAAGTAAGCTAGAGCTTCCTCAAGGCCCTTCTTTTCCATGCTGTTGCTACTGCCCACCTCAGTTGACTGAAAGCAAATTGACAAGTTGTTGCACCTTTGGGAAATGATTGAAACTAGCCAGCACAATTACCGTGACAAGCTCAAAGTGAACTATTTTGTTGGGGGGCCTCCATTAGTGTGTATGTTCCCATTAAAGCACAGTGACCGGGAGAATCGCATCTTGCGTCGCTAGCAAGCACCAATTGCTTATTCTTCAGCTCTCCAAGCACCGTGGCCTGCTCATTTTCCCATGCCTGAAACATGGTTGTGTGACTTATATATGTATGTAGTGGCCTTTTTCATAACACGTCGCTGTACAATTTATCCTTGCAAATCAGTCAAGACTGCAGCATACCGTGCACTGCAGTTCCAACACAAGTCAGGAATGTTGATCAATTTGTGGTCGTTCACAGCAGCAGTTGGTCATTGGTTCATGGGTGGTTCCAGATCATGCATTCTGGACTTTTGGGGTCAATAATTTTTGCAGTGTGTTATGCATGCAAAGGTACTGAACTTACTGCTTGTATGGCTGGAAACAGGTAGCAACGCTGCATTTTGAAATGTTGTTGTTGTTGAAATACTGCGTGCGTTTGATTGATGCAAGTCGAAGGAACTGGAACATCCGCAGTACCTTTGCATGACTCAAGCCAGCAAACAAAATGGCAGCACTCATTAAAATGTTCCCTAGAGGCTTCTTTCCTATGAGCGGCTGGCTAAACCAAAGTCTGCTGTGCCCGCTTGTGCATGTGACCTTCGCGCGCAGCATTGACCCCTTGCATGTCAATGTGATGTTTGCCTTTGTCAGGCAGCTTGGGCATGTCTCTAGGAGCTGGAGAAGAGAAGATTCTGCCACCATGAACATGTTCTCTCTGATGCCTTGGCTTTCCTGAACACCTTCGAACCTAGAAGTAAAAATTACAGGAGCACACGGTAATATGTTAATACGAAGGAATATGCCGTATACAGCATGTGAAGCATACCCATCACTTTCCCTTGTACTGCCTGAAGCATGTTCGATGCTCCCGCAATCCTGGGACATGGAGCTGTCAGATAGGAGCAATGCTGTTTCAGTTTGGAAACACCTTTCACCAGAGGTTAGAAGAACTGAGCCGTAACAGAAACCACATAAAAACGTTATTTCATGCTGAGGAAAATTTACACACACCGGCTTAACGTAACAATGAAACAAAATTGTTTCAAAGTTATTTCATACTGCAATGAACTCATCTGATACGTAGCTGGATAGAATGGTGTAGCCTATGTAATATATATAATATAACTAAACGATCACTGTGCATATTTTTCTTTTTTATGTTTTCCCCTGAATTGATATATATGACGTGTACCAAGATTGATTCCCAGCCCATTTTTTACATCAGAAGAGGGATAGGCTGCTGCAACAAGAAATTCACTGGGCCACGCAATGAGACCAAAGACAAAAAACAAAGAAAGGGAGCATTTGTTTTCTCCTTGTACTTACTGATTCAAATGCTTGTCAAATGAGCTGTCCATGTCCCTAAAAATATTAATACTTAGCGTGGTGCATCAAATCAGGATAGCGGCCATATTCCCCACACAAGTGCAAATTCGTCCACAGAAATAAAGTATGCACAGGACGTACATCTCAGTCTCATCCGGATCAAAGGTCAAATCATTGGGGTCCCTTGTCCTGCAAAGAAATGGGGGCTTGGTTTGAAAACTGAAGGTCCTGCACAGCAAGACAGGCACAGGAGTAGTGGTCCATGCTAAATGTAGGTTGGCTGCTTTGTGCGTACTCTGACATGCTGGAATCTTCAAGTAATTCCACTTCATCATTTTGTGATGGAGGATCGTCGTGGACGATAGATGACATCCAAGGGTCAGTGAAAGTTGGTGTCGAGGTACGTTGGTGAACAAAACTGCGTCTCTTCTCGGGGTCTGTTTGCACTTCTGCTTGGCCTTTCTGTGGCTGAACTTGTGTGCCGACATCGTTGTGTGCAGTGCAAACCTGCGTGCCGACGTCGTTACGTGCAGGTGGCTCGATTGTTTGTGTTCCTGTGAATAGCAGTGAAGGAAAAATGTACACAACACAAACCGGTTTTGTACTCATTTGCCCCGATTACAGATCAATACACGTTTGCTATGTAATCTCAAAATTATGAATCTAAAGAAAGTATTCGGTTTTGGCAAGGCTGCCTTGATGCAAAGCAATACAAAGCAAATGTGCATACCACAGCTCCTTCTGCTGATCTCCATTTGTGTTGCGCTGTCACATGGAGGAGTTGTAGCAATGACGTCCGAGTCAACTGCGTCATGATATTGAGGAACCATCGCCTCGGGACGACCTGCTCAGAGACATCGACATCTGACCTGGCATCAGCGTAAATCCAGACACTAATGAACGAAGAATAGATAATGACACTGCTGCAGAGCACCAAACAAAAAGGTGTAGCGAGTGTGGATCATAGCGAGAGCGCGGGTTTTCAACTCACTCAGGGCTTCAACATGTTGTCTCTCCTCAAACCGAACGGCCTGATTCGAGCAGCAGTCATCTTCTGATTGGTGACACCTGTATCCCGTCTCCGAAAGCTCCGGTACGGCTGCCGACATCACGCTAGCCTCTTCCATTAGTTCTTGCACAAGCTGTATGCAACATTCCGTTCCATTATTTTCATTAATTCTTGTACAACAATCAGTAATTAATTGCGGCCACGCAAAGCGTCGGATACGTGGTCGGAATGCATTCGTCGCTACTTGCTTCCTTTCGCCTCATCTTGGCGTAGATAGCCCGTTGCACCGGCTTCAATGCTCCAGGAAACAGCGTTGGTACTGCGTGATGCGCTAAAAGCTGACGTCCTTTTGCCACTCCGAGTTCCCGCATGAGCCGTCTTTTCGTGTCGAACATTCCTGGCTCAAAATGATGATAACATATCGTGCTCGAGCTGGTCTTCCTCCACTTGATTTTCCGCAGCGCCATTTCCCACTCCAAACGACGTTGTGGGTCCGTCGGAAACTTGAAATATGCTACGTCTGTTGTTCTATCCGACCTGTTTCCACAATCGATTATACACCATGTCTTACCGCCCATCCTGGTGGGTGTAAGATCAGTGTGCGACGTAACGAATACGGAAAATTTCCTTTGTCAAAACGGCAAAAACACACAGCAAAGCAAGGCGGACGGCGCGGGATATCTCGCGACTTACATCACATTCAGTGTTGCTTGCAGAAAAGCGCTCGCGGCTCTCATTACCCTGTCACCGAGCGCGTCATAGAAGAAAATCATTTTTCTCAAGTTTGACTTAGTTTTCGAAGGAAATATTTTACAGACATGGTCGTTGATGGCTAAAGGTGACGAATATTCGAAAATCTCAGAAGGGACCTTATGCGGATTCTCCCTTTAAGCCTTTTCCCCCGATGTGTAGTGTTTTCTCCGTGCTGTTTAGCAGTAGCGGTTAGGCCTTTTCCCCGCGCTCTGGCATGCTTAGACTTGTTGAGCAGTGTTGCCATTTTTACGTGTCGCTAGTACTTTCTTGTTCTCTGTCTCTGTTCTCGTATAGAGCTACGATGCTGGCGGCATCTGGTGCGATGCCTTGGAACTAGCTTGCCACCTGCCTCTACGACCGTCGTGCTCCAGTCGCCCGCACCGGCGTGATTTCTTCAAGATGGCCTCGTTGATTTTGAAATAAATTATTTCCCACTGTCTGCTTCCTTTCTATCTAGTTTTTTATTTCCTACAACCCGAGTTTTACATTGAAAATCCACGACAAGTATTGCACTGAGTTAGATTTTGCCCAATTTAAAAATTTTAAAAATTTAAAATTTTTAAAAAAATTAAAGTAATTTTAAAATAATTTAAAGTAAAAACTGCAATACTTGCCGTGGATTTTCTGTGTAAATCTTGGGTTGAATGATTACTACTAAAACTCATATACTTTCTTCTTTGAGGATCTCTTTAGCGTTATTGCATCTGAAGATACTGGAAAAACTGCAGTACAAGTTCCGGCAATAAGTTGTGACCCCACGCCACGTGTTTATTTGTATGGATAAAACGGACGCACGATGTAAATTTCAGTGACGAAGCTATGTGTGTGCAAAGACGACGAAAGGAATACAAGAACAAGACTCAGTCAAAAACACGATATTACAAATGGCTGGAGTCAGAGGAATTCACGTATATAGCCTTCGCTAGCAAGCCAGGATTTTGTGAGGAGTCAAATAACCGTCCTCTCGACGTATCACTTACAGGTGTATTGACCGGACAGACGCGAGTGGCAGTTCTCCTTCCGTACTGTTAGATGCATTATAAATACGGTGGTTGCTTCTGTGCAGTTTGTCTCCATTCACTTCGTTCGCGCCCCAGAAAGGTTCTACATTATTTGCACTTCGAAAATTAGCCCTTCAAATTACGGCGGTCGCCACGCAAGCTACGGTTCCACTTGAGAATGCATAATACGGGCGGCGTGGTATCACGTCGGATACGTCCAAGACCGCCACTGGCGGCGCTGTCGCGACGGAGTAGCGCGCCCCCTTTAGGTGTCGCACGGTGCCTATGGGAAGGCCCCCCCTCCCACCAGCTCCCGTAGCATAGTGGTTAGGATGATCGCTTTCCACGCCGAGACTGGGAGGTGACATGGGTTCGAATACTGTCACCAGCTGTGCTGTCTGAAGTTTTCCCTGGGCTTTCCGAAGACTCTCCAGACGAATGACGGCACAGTTCCTCCTGAAGTCGGCCCAAGACGCATACTAACCCCCTCTCTCCCTCTCCTTTCTGCTTTCCTCTCTCCATCTGTCCACGTCTGTACACCGCTCATAGCCACAGTTGCTTCGCGGCGCTAACACGGAATCAAAAAAAAAAAAAAAAGGAACGCCCCATGGACGCAGCTATGTAGTCCTGACAAAGACGCTTCAGGCGATCCTACAAGTGGACGACCTCTCACCTCACCCTCTTCACTGGTGGATTTCCTAGTATTTGAAGTAGTTTAGAAAGCTAAAAAAGAAGTTCAGCTAACATCAAAAAGTCAACTACATGAGCGCCATAAACGCGAAATAAAATCACAATATAAGTGTGGTGAAGGAGGCGGTGAGCAATTGTCCGGGCTCAGCAGTTTTTTTTTTTTTTTTGTGAGCAATTGTCCGCGCCCCGCCGAAGGACTCCGTTTCAATACGTTTCAATATTAAAGATGACTAACTTGCGAAATCTTTGTTCCACTGGGAGGGTGATTGCCCCATGGATGGTCCCCGGTGGTGTCCCACCTTCAACGGTTCTGTCAGAGCCCTGGGTTCTGTGGTCATCCGTTGTCCAGTGCGAAAACTTGTGGATCGCCTTTTTTCTGTCACATATAGGCGAGCTGCGCTACAGCTTTGGAGCGACGCGAGCGCCACGCTGTGGCGGGAGCGCGCATATATCCTCTGTCGCGGTGGCGATAGCTCCATAGCTCTCTTCTGTTTCGCTGGCTCGTTAGCTATCACATTCTCTGTTTGTCGAATTCTTCGCATGTTGTGCCATGGAAAACGAAAATCCTGATCGATGGTCGTCGAGAGGCAACTATTGCTGCACAACAAATAAACACGCGATGATATCCACGCCTCGTGTAACCCGTTTCTCGGAAAGCCACACGGGAAGGATTAGAGAGAACGTTGGACCACAACAGGTCATTGAATTGAAGAAGTTCATCTGCGCCTAGAAATTTCCAATGTGCGGCGCTTTTTGTTTCACGATAAGGTGACTACAAACCTTTAAGCCCAGTGAAAAGTGGGCACCAACGAAGAGAACTGTCGTATGCAGTGCGTCGTGCATTTCGTCGGCAACAAAACGAGCGATTTTGAAAACAGCCCTTTTTATATTTCAACGGCCTTTCTGATGCATACTGCCAAGTACATCACGACGTGGACGCGGCTGACAAGAGGCATCGAAGAACAGGAGGCATGTTCCCATTCATATCGAAAACGTACCGTGGCCGGGCTACATATTTCTACATCATTATGAACTCTTGCCTCCTGAAGCATGCGCAAAAAGTTGACGTGGTTCTCATAGACAAGGATTTCCAGGGACACGTGCAGAGATGGAGTCAATGAACACCGTGTTAGTCATGCCACCCTTCTAAGTGGGGCACCTCAATTCAGTTGACCTGGCGTACAATATATCACAAGTAACAATACGTATATAAATAAAAATACGTAAATATACGTGATATACTCGAATTCTGATCACACTTGAGCCCTACATGAGCGACATATTCCACATGTGTTCTGTGCTGATGATTTTGATTAGCCTTGTGCTAAAGCAATATCTTTGTTTAGTCTCTTAGCGTAGGGAGTAGGAGTTGTTATGACAAATGCCCAATACGCAGAACACTGCATGATATGGATTGCCATTTCGTGCACTGCCGGTCTCGGTAGCTCAGGTAGTAGCGTGTAGGCTTTTGCTGAGCACCCCAGGCGCTCAAAATTGTCCGCAGTCCTATACCTTGCTGCACGTGCAGCATATGCTAGCCATACTGCAGACACCCCTTACGTGTAAATTTCCCAATTATTATTTAGTGTGTGAACCCATGCAAGCCAAAAAAATTCAGCAAACAACATTTCAGCCATACGTAAGCACAAACAGAACACACTCGCCTCGTCACTCTGCAGCATGACTTTGCGCGCGCATTCCGCGGGGGGCGCTGTAGCACAATAACTAGTGGCGCCTCTAGCGAAGCGCAGGTCGCCTATCATTGTGACACCTCCACGTCAATAATGCCGGACTTTACATCGCCAAGCAGCGGAGTGACACCTCGACTGTCCATCGTACCCCTGTTCTCTAATTTTGCGCCATTCTTCATAAACAAAGATGTAGTGACCAAGGAACGAGCAATGGACGGGAAACGAAACACCACGGCCATTTACACAACGGAGTTGAGACAAGGGAAATATAAATGGTAGCGAAGCTTGCATTGGCCACCACGTCTTCAAGGGCGGCCATGATAAAGACCGTCAGCGCCATCCATCCGTTGCGGGGCAAACTGCAAATTCCGTCATAATGACGTCACCTAGTACGTGACCATTACGTATAGCGCGGGTCGGGCGCTCGCGCTGCGCGTTCCTTTCATCGCGATGTCGAGCCGCGGAAGATCACAATCGCTGTTGAAAACAAATCCAAGAGACCAAACAATTTGTAAACAGAGAAGAATCAACACTAGCGACATGCGCGCAACAAAAGACACAAGAGACCAGGTGGGGGCTTGCTTTCTTTTATCACAGGTAAATTCGCCATGCCGTTGTAAACAGCAGAAATACCCACATGAGACAATTGATGTTCTGAGGCAGGAACACAGTGACATTTCAGTGACTTCCATCTTTCATCATAAATACCCACGACAGAATAATGTGCAAAATAACCAGTATGACAGCACGAAAGGATAATGTACAAATTCCAGCAAACACAGGTGGGGCCCAGGACCTTAATGTCCAATGCATGCTGCTATAGCTGTCCTCATGCACATCTGGAACTTTCCACATATCTCTCGTACAAAGAAGGTGGAAGTGAACACATTTGCACTTGAAGATCACATTATATGATATTTGCATACTGTGCGGTGCTATGTCTGCCCACAGTTTTTGGCATTGTAACGAATGCTATGGGGGAATAAGAAGGCACAAGTCCATTAGCTCAGTTTAGAAGTCTGTGATACTTCTTGCAAAACAGCCACAATAATATCAGCTTCCAGCAATGACAACCTTGTTCAGTGTGTACACACCCTGCTGATGACTACCTCTACTTTGATTACAACACCATTTTTGTATTAAAGGCATGTCAAAGCATCGACAATGTTCTGTGCTTCTGCTATTTTGTGCACATTTTGCATGTGGTGTAGATTTTCAAGCTGCACAAGGTGCTTAGCCCTGCACATAACTGCGCCTGCATACTGGCGGTTGTGCACACAACTACTGAACTCAGCGCAGGATTGAAAATACAGGTTGTTCAAAATTAAGCTTTCACTAGCACTTTATAAATAGGCGAACAAAAGAAATCTGGTGCTACCGGTGCTGGTAAGAAACAGGTGCTACATAATTAGCAGCACCTGTTTCTTACACAAGTATAGCGTAAAGTTATCATCCAGCTTCCTGTCATCACTGTGTTTGCGTAGCGCTCGTGAAAGCTTAATTTTGAACACCCTGTATAAAATTACATGCTAGGGAGATATGTACACAGGTATACACTTAATACATATCAAAGAACAGGCAAACTGCTGAAGATTCAAAATAGAAAATGTATGCTAGGTATCTATGTACACAGGTGTACACACACTAAACATATAAATAATAGGCACATACTACTGGATTCTGCGTGGCTGTCAAAATACAAATAACACAGTGAGGAGCTGTGTGCAAAAGTGCACTTTGACAAGTCGTATGCTACACAGGAATGAAAGAATTACAAGAGATCATGTGTAATTTAGGTTACAACTCTAAAGCACTGGACAGACAACAGAACCATGCATATCCTTTTGCATGCAAAGAAAACTTCTGGTTACATCACAACAACGTGCAGAGATTACGAACTTAGTCTCGCTGCCTGCTGCAGTGCCTTCTCACGTAACGTACTACTTCGTACTTTCTCATTCCTTTGTCGTGCAAACCAGAGCAGTCGTACCCTCAGACAAAAGTGAAATAGATAATCATACACCGATGAAGAACACAAACTCACCCCTATTTGGCACCTATAGGGGTGTTTGGCACCTGTTTGGCACATATTTGGAACAAGTGTGTCCAACACTTCACATAGCTTGGACCTGACCCCTTGGGAGGTGAGGAATGTCTTGACGTTGGCTTTGAAGGCTTCCTCACACGAACCCACAAACGTCGCAAAGGCAGGAAGAGGAACCGACAGCTCCAAAGTCAGTACTGTCCACATTCTTGACACTCAAATAAAGCAATAGATGACTACTGTACTGAAATGTGGCATTCCTCCGAGGCTTGGTGGTATGAAATTGAAAAGACGGCGATGAAGAAGAAAACGGCTATGAACAGTCACAGAGTGCGCAGTCAACGTACGGCAAACTCGTACCTAACAACATGGAGGGACAGGAACCGGAAGCGTACTCGGCTCTGTCTATAATCTTGCGTATTACTGGCTGACCGCGCGAATTGCTATATTAAAACATGCATATTGCATTAGTACACGCATTATTCGCGCCTCCGATTAAATTATTTTTGTTTACCTTCGTAGTTTGCCCCTCAACAACCACGCTCGCATGTGTATCATGAAGGGCGTAAGGTTGCTAACACAGATTTCGTATTTTTTCCCGCCTTCGCTACCATTTATATGTACCTTGGTTGACCTGCAGAACTTCTGAAACAGGACAAAGCAGTCCTTATCAGTATCGTTCCAAGTCTCTCCGTCACCCACCCTTCGTTACCGAACACATTGGGGTTGCTGGTACAGCGACCTTGATCTCAGCCACCTCAGCCTCAACACGTGCGAAAGCCGTTTAGAATAAGGTGTGAGAATAACAGCCGTACCTGATGGAGTCATACCTACTTCTCCTCTTGCTCGCTACGTAGCGCGACTTTATAGAGAGCAAACATGCCCCTGGAACAACGTATCACATGCCTTCACATTTTCTAATTCTGTGCATGAACGAGGCTATGGATATAGGTATTATAGGTGTTATAATGTTCCAGAAAGATCCCCGACGAATTCTTAGAGAGAATATTTTGCATGGATATGATAGTATTTGAATTATGCGCTTCGCAAGGTGGGTGACTCGATTTTTGCACTTTGCGTAACGTCTTTGGAAAAACAGCAAGAAATACGCTCATTTTTCTAAATAGTGTTTCTTAATATTGTGACACCCTATTATCTAAGACCGGTCTCGTAGAAATGGGTCCATTATTTGCTGAGAAAAATTGGATTGTTTCTTCCATAGAAAATACATGGCGCCGAAAGAGGTATGACCCCCTCTTAAAGGGACTATGAAATGATTTTTTCTCGTTTTCATCAGAAAGATAACATTTTTCTGAGTCTAGAACCAAAATTTTACCTTCGTCATGCGAGGAGTATTCTTGGGAGCGAATTTAAACGGAGCGGCGAGGGGAGTGCAGCTGGCCCCGCGCCGTGGCGAGCTGCCTCGCGGAGACACAGCGAGCAACTTGACGGGACCACGGCAAGGTCCGCGACTGTCATCGTGACGTGTTGTGGTCCCGCCAGGAGCATGCGCTCTAGGATCCCGCGTATGCGTTCATCGGGAGGGGAAATCTCCATGACGCCAGCTTCCGCGCGATGTTTGCAGTCTATCGCAATCGCATCCTGTGGTTTTCGCCGACATTCCTAGACGATGTTGGATGGTTGGTTGCCCTAATTCACGTCAATATTCGCCGGACATCCAATGTCATATGCACCTGCCTCGGTGGCTCTTCTCGGTGGCTCTTCTGATCCCGAGATCGCGGGTTCGAACCCGACCGAGGACGCCAGCAACTTGGTGGCAGGGTAGAAGTTGCTGAGACACGCCGTCTTCCGCGAGGGACGTTAAATACGAGGTGCCGTGTGATGAGCTTTCATCGCACGTGAAAGAACCCTCAGGTGGGCAAAAGCAATCCACAGACCGACCGCTGTGGTGTCGCTCATGATCTCAGTTGTCTGGCGACGTAAACCCCCAATTATACAATGTCATGTGCTTCCCAGTGACGAAACGGACGGCTTTTGATGCCACGAAGCAATCGGACCGCGGAAATGGAAAGACGGTGCGGTGTCATCGGCTGCTCGTGTTTGTAGCGAACATTTCTATGATTGCGATTACCAAGGGGACGCTGAATCTCTTCAGCGTACTGGATACCGAGCTCAGTGTCGTTTGAATTGAAACCGGCGAGCGCGGCTAAGAGAGATAGGCCAGGAGCGTAGCGGAATGCAGATGTTTATTGGCCGGTGGCCGCGGATGGAATGAACTCCGGGTGGAGAGCGTGGGCGGGAGCACGCGCTTCTTCATCGTCGGCGGAGGCCGCTACAGAATCAAGGTGTAGTGCAATCACAATACCTGTCCACACCTGGGAAAGAACATCCACCTAAACGGCGCAAAAATGTAAGTACTTTTCGTTTTAGGGGCTAACAAAGATCTCTCAGTCCGTGTGGTCCAAATGCTATGACGGATTTCAGGATTGTGTAAATGGGTTAATTCTCATCTGCGTGACTTGGAACCTTGCGGCCGCTTACGGCACACAAGAGGGAGAGAGAGAGAGAGAGTTTAAAAAAGAAAAGACAAAATAGACCCTATCAGAAAAATCCATATCATATTTTTCTCCGTATGTTGGCTTTACAGAGTTATTGGACAGCTTAGACCATACAAATCCATAGGCTGTATGGAACATACAGGCTGTACGGAGCTTGTATGGTCTCCGTACAGGCTGTACGGTCTCCGTACAGGCTGTATGGTTTCCATACAGGTTGTATGGTCTCCGTACAGGCTGTATGGTCTCCGTACAGGCTGTATAGATTCTGGATGTGAGCTTGTACGCAGTTTGCAGGCAGCGTTTGATGAGGGAAATAGCCATCCACTAAAGCAAAAAGTTGGAAATTGCACATAAGTTTAATACATTCTCATACAATATTATCTACAACACATCACATTGTTTTCAGAAAGTCGGCAAGTAGACGGTTTTTCATTCCTGTTCGCTGTTGCACAGTGAGGCCTTTGGGACAAGCATTCTTGTTAACGAATGCTTGAAATGCATCTAGAAGGAAATTAAAAAGAACACTTTCAATAATGGCAAAAGGAAGAAGGAGATCGAGACTACTACCACCTGTATGATCGCTTGTGAAGAAAAGCAATCAACACTAGGTGTTTCATACGTACTGTAGTGGGTGTTCACCAATACTATATACGTACTTGTGACAGCCATAAGCTTGCGAGGGGTAAGTGCCCGTTTGGCCGTTGTCCCATTCTTCAATAGCCTCTGACAGGGCTTGCCCGTGATGCTCCGACCACGAAGCTCCTCGGGCGACCATATCGTCCGCACCACCTCTCTTAAAAATTTGGAATCTGACTTTGTTTGCATCATCCAGGTCATCTTCTCATCTGCAATGAATATTCCATTGCCAAGGTGAACCTGAAAATTTTTCAACAAAATATATAAGGCATTGAAATGGACATACGCAGTAAAATCTCACTAAATTGTGGTCGGTCAAAATGGATGACTCGTTGAACGTAAAGCTGCTTTGTTTTAGATTATGAGATATATTTCATGAACTGAGATAAATGGAGCAGATATCCTCTTGGGGCCTCGTAAACGAGCAATTGTGAAAAAGTATTGAGAAGCAACAACGACAAAGGCTGGATGAATTTTCAGACAAACATAACAGGGCAATTCCAGCCAAAACCAGCCAGAGGTGTAGCTCGACCCCCTCAGATTTCGCTGAAAAAAAGAAAAAAGTGTGTATTCCCTTGGGGGTATATGTAGGAAATTGAAAAACGGCAATGAAGCTCGCTCAAATTTTTTTATGAGCTTTCGCATGGTAGACCACGCTTCATCAGGCAAAAATGCAAACACGCACAACTGTACATGGTCAAGTAAAAAAGGCGATTGAGATGTTGGGAGGAGGGTAAGAGATTAGAGAGATTTTCTTCTTCCCATATGGGCACTATACATTTGTTGTCTGCTTAAACTATCTCTTTTTTTAAGAGAAATGAAATAGGAAGACATATCCTAGTCGGCTTTTGCTTTGTTGTACTCAGTGCTGACAACTGAAATAATCATCTATCAGGCGTCGAATTCACTTCCTCACAGAGAGCAAAGTGGCATTCCTTTTGCATATCGTAGTCCCCTGAAGCTATATCTCTATACGCATGCCTACAAACCGATGATGACGGATCAGTGAGAACCGATGACAGATATGTGTTCACCTTATTGCCAACGGAAGCCATCACGGGGGGCAGCAGAGCCTCATTTGTGCAGTTGGCTTCAGACAGTTCTTGTCCCTGTAAATTTACACCAGTCGATAGAACAAAGAACAGAAACCTTATAAGTTAAGAAAACTATCATATAGAACTTTCAATTTTTGTGGTTTTTCAATTTTGTTCTGCTCACCTGGCCACCAACAGAAGCTGCTGCTGCAGCAAATTGCAAACCAACATTTCCGTGAATCATCTGAATGCTGGCAGATGCATTGTGGACTGGAGGTGCAGGGTGTGACTCTGCTACCTGAAAATGTGGACGTTGTTAAAGTTCATGCATGCAACAGATGTGGAAGCAAACTTTTATAAAACCTACACAAAAATAGGTAGTACCAATGACATTTATAGGCATATGCATTTATAGGCGCGAGCAAAATCATACAGAAGGTCTCCCAGCACACAGGCGCCAATTGCGGGAGGGCTTGGGGGCCTGACCCCCCTGGAACTATCCCTGGGGGCAGGCAGGCACTCTCCGGAAAGTCTACCCAGCTGACACTCAAGATGAAAGTTTTGAAGGACATCCTAAGAGTCGCATGTTTCATGTGAGTGATCATGAAAATCCTGTAAAACTTTGCATCACAACGTCACAACACAGAATTCGCGACACCCTGCCCAACCATTGTGCATAAAGGGGGAGTGGGGGACGTTGTGCCTCCCGGAACCCTACAGTGCATTCAAACCTCTCTGCCTATGTCATACACTGTTAGAGAAGCAACTAATGTTGTTCTACCATGTCAGTAACATAATTCCGAAAATATGGACACAGATGTGTTCACCTTATTGCTAACAGTAGCCATCGCAGGGCGCAACACAGTCTCATTTGTGGCGTTGGGTTGAGGCAGTTCTTGTCCCTGTAAATTTACACTAGCCATTAATGAATGACACGAAACATCTAGGAACCGGGGTTCTGCTGATTCATGACTACTGTTTCTCTAAATTGCACCATGCTTTACACACGACTTCCATAGGGCATCACTCACCTTGCTACTTGCTATTACAGCGGAAAATTCAGAGCCACCACTGTTGCTGCTCCGTTGCATTTGCGAAGTGGCACTTGCAACATATCCAGGAGGTGCAGGATAGCATGGATACTAAAAAATGCCTAATTGTTACGTTCAATGCATGTAGCAGATGCTTACACAAACTATTTATTCCAACACGCTGTGCAATAATCTTTCAAAATCCAGTGGTCTGAAAAGTTAGCCCGCGGTATTATAGTGGAGACCACTTATAACGTAACCACATACAGTGCGGGACTGCTTATAATTAGAGCCTGATTTTTTCGGGTTTTATTTTTCAGAAAAATCGGGGGTAAATATCGGGTTATATTTTGCTTCAATAATTCGGGTGCAATCAAGTTGAACTGCATCTGATTCAACCCAATTCTCGTTGAATCGGGTTGAATCCGGTGTAAATCATCGGCTTACTCAGCATATTACACACGGCACATCGCTAGACACAGGGTCCATGCATGTAAGAGGTGGCAGGGTCACTGTTTTGACAGTCTGTATGAGCATGCTTATGCATTTACAACACAGTTTCCAAAGTTCCGACATATGTTATAAGTGGTCTCCACTGTAATGTGGAAGGATTGACATAAGAAATGGTATTACCTGCTGACAGCTTGTTGGGTTGTAAGTTGCTGTGGCGTCACCCTGCCCTGCAAACCTTTCTGCACTGTCCACTGCCTGCACTGGCATGTCAGGAATGGTGGACTCCTCTGTACAATATTGTTGATAGTTCCGTGTTAGCACCATATCATTACTCACAATATCGTTACCGTGCGACATCAAGAAATATACATCTTCACAGAGCTACAGGTGTTTGTCATAGTCAGATAAGAGGCTATCATACTAACAAGGCGGACTTAGTGGCGACAGAAAGGTGCCGAAGAAAAACAGTCATAAAGTGAGTACCGAGGGTCACATTAACGGGGATGCACTGTATATGTATTTACAACAGGATTATTTGAAGAGTGGAGAGAGCCAACTTGGCATATTACGCAGCACATGCCCGACAATAGGCTGCTGGTTGCCACCCAGAACATTCCTGAAGACCGCATTTCCCATTTCTTTTCTTCTCGAAACACAATCACTTTTGCAACCTCTTTTCCTTGTAGGATGCACAAAGAATTTGAGTCCTTCGGCCGCACGTCTTTTTTATTTTTTTCAGTCCTGTCGACTTCGACATAATGAGGGTTTACTGTAGCTGCATGAGCGAAGTATCTGTGCTAATCACCGGAAGGGAATTTGATTTATTATGAACCAATCTTGAGTTTCCCCACTTCTTCACATCTATAAATATGTTCCCTGGTTTTGCCGAGCCGCTCAGTTGGAAGCGAGTGCCTCTCCATGTATGTCACCCTGGCTGTATCTATGTTTTACACTTCTAAACCATAAGAAATATATATGCTCTTCTATACCTCTCACAGTGCTCTCTCTGCGTGACCCGCTTCCTGGTCATCCCCCATGATCTGTAGCGCAGCTCTTAGATTAAGGAAGGTGGATGAACCTGGTGGTGTCCCCTGCTGGGCACATCTTGGACATGAAGGTGCCAAAGACACAATATCTGAAAGATATTACACCAAACACTATGAAGAACATCACTTCATTTTTTTATGCACAGTCACTTCAGTCATGGTAGCACATGTTATGCCAAAATATTGTCTTTTGTAGGTAATTACCAAACTTCTTTAATAGGACCTCTTGGAGACCACGGCAGAGTTCTCTCTCTTTCTCCAGCTCCTCCTGCACTTTTGCCAGCTGGATCTTCAGATTTTTATTCTTCTCTCTCATGCCTTCAAGTTGTGAATTTTGTGACTCAGGCAAAACTCCATTGTTGTTCTTGTGCGTGTTGAGTATCCTTTTCAGCCCTGCGTTCTTTGCTGTCCTGATGTTGGCTGCCCTTTGTTTTTGTGAATGTGGTCTTGTCTGCACAACGCAGAAACGATTGCATCATGATGGGAGCATAAACAAATCAAAAAGAGAATAAAATAACACTGGCAGGGAGGACCTCAATATTCCTGGTTGCAAAATCCTCGACCTTGAAATTCACGTTCTAGAAACAAGCCTGTCGTCTGCTACGAGGAACTTGGCGCATTATGGCCTTAGTAGCTATTGCAACAGTAAAACCCAAATGAAATCCGACAAGGAAAGAAAGAAATTGAAGAAAGCCGTGATGAAGTATCGTGTTTTTCTTTTTTGTCATGACAGCTTACAGACAATATCTTTCATGTCACATGGCGACATTCGCAACTTCGTATCGGGCACAGCATCACGGCACGGGACGGAATTGAGAAAACTGCTTCAGTGGTAAGCCTAGCGACAGCAACATTAAAAATGCATGAGGTCATATCTAATAACATGTTGTTGTAGTATAGAAATTAAAGGCTGTGTTTTTTCAATACTTGTGAGAAAACTACGGTAGTCTAGCACATTTGGTCATTATTAGACATGCATACGACTTTGAATGCTTTTTCGAAATGTGTCGGAAAATCTTGCCATACCCTGTAGCTGGTTCAAGTTTGGTGTTTGCATTTTTATGTAGAGGTTAGAGGACAATTTCCCGCGAGCGATTGTTCGTTTTCTCGTCAAATATAGCATTTATTTACAGTAGTTCACTTTGCAACTGGGATTTCTATCACTTCATTTTGAGGTACATCCCACTGCCGTACCTATTTTGAAAACAAATTGCTCACCGTATATCTGGCTTCTGTTTCTTCATGGTCAAATATCTCTGGAACAGCCTTGTGCATTGCACTCAATGTTTTGGCCATTTCCTGTATACTTTCTGCAACAGAGGGTAGGCACCGGTAAAAAGATGCACTATCGTGGAACTGGGAAAAATGCGCGTCAGATTTCATGTAGTCAGGAAGATGTACCGCGATATATTAGGAACAACGAACAACACATGGTTTGGCCATGTTCGAAGAATCGTGAACCGTACCTTTCAGCATCGTTTCCGAAGCAGGATAGTAATCTTTGACTGATCCATCTTTGTTTCGCCAGTATGCGTAAACAACAGCCGGAGGATTGTAGTCATTCACATTTTTGGGGTTGAAGTTCCTAATTCTTGAAACTGGAACTATTGCCTCAACTGTGTCGTGATACGTAACATAGGCGTACATTTCATACGGGAAATAGCTCGTAGAACAGGAAAATGTTGAATATCGTTGCTGCAGCCAGAGGACAAGAACCACGTGTTTCAAACTAGAAGTGACAGCCAGCACATGTGATCCATGTGGGTGAAGAAAACACGGCAACGCGCAGCCCCCTAGCGGACGGGCCGTATACGTAATATATATACAACGTATATATAAAAAACGTAAAGCATTTTGTACGCATATAAACGCATGAAAAATGTAAAACGTGTAAAACTATAAGTTTAGATATATTGTTATAATGTACAGTACGTGGAAACGGATACAAATAATAGTTATTCGTTCAGCCGTCACGTTTCGGCTACTACCAAGCGATTTCTGTAAAAGCAAAGCTGCAAGCAAGTGATTGGAGCAAGTACCTCAACTACGAAGAAGTAATGGTAGTGTAACCTGTCAGCTACTTTGCTTGCGTCACTGGTTCGAAATCTCACTGGTTCGAATCTCACTGGGGACACGAAAATATCAAGACTAGCAGAGCAGGTGGCAATCAATACGCGACTACATGTAGATGCATCACGTGTTCTGAGTTATGATGGATTCTTCACCGGAATCTGCTGAGAATGTAGCAGACGGAAGAGAAGTGGTAAACAACTGTAGCCCCGGCGGGCCTTCACGAGTTGTAAAACGCAGAAAGCAATACTTAAACAAAGGGGAGCCGTTCCAGGTTGCGCGCTCAACTCTATACTACAAAAGGAAGCAAGCACAGCACCATGCCGTACAGTTGGGCAACAGTGTCTCCGTTGACGAAACGAGTGCGTCGGGAACTGACGCACATTTTGATAACACCATTCCTGGTTCAGTCTCACAGCAAGAGAACAGCATGGAGGGAGAACATGAAAGCGGTGGATATCAAGAGAACGGCATGGAGGAAGAACATGAAAGTGGTGGATACCAACAGAACAGCATGGAGGGAGAACATGAAAGTGGTGGATACCAACACAACAGGATGGAGCAAGAACATGAAAGCGATGAACACCAAGAGAGCGACGAAGACGACGTGCCATTGTTGGAGCATGCGGAACTTGTGGCGAACTGCATCAATGAGTTTGGCGACGAGACAATTCCAAACTCAAACATAAAAAAAGTTGAAGCCATTGCTCTAGTTACATCTTTTGCGACTGGACATTCTCTGACGTGGACTGCCCTCAACGACTTCCTTAGACTTATAAACACGTTGTTTGGGAGTGAAGTACTACCCCGCAGCACATACATGTTAAGAAAACTTTGGAAACCGAAGGCAGGAACATGCGTAACTCACCACTACTACTGCGAAGACTGTAGCATGCCTTTGGAGGAAAATGAAGGTGCAACGCTAACATGCACAATTTGCCAGAAAAGGTATGAGCAGGACAATCTCAAAAGTTCTGGCAGCTTCTTCAGCATATTCAACTTTTCTGAACAAATGCAGCACGTGATCAAGAAAAATTGTGATGCTCTCTATGACAACCTAATAGAGATGAACTCTTCCACACATACAGATGCTGTGACTGATATCACTGACGCGGCCCTTCGTAAAAGATTACAGGCCAACGGGACCCTGTCTTCCATGGATCTGACCATCACATTTAATACTGATGGAGCTCCTGTGTGGTCGTCATCAAAAACATCTGTCTGGCCGATACAGTACATATTAAATGAACTACCTCCAGAAGTGCGTTTTAAGAACTGCATGCTGATCGGCCTTTTTTTTTTTTTTTTTTTGAAAAAAGCATCCTGACATGACCATGTTCCTTGACAAGTTTGTACAAGAACTGAACCAAAAAAAGACAGTCGTATGGAAACATAATTCTGAAATAATCACATCGAAAGTGCTTCCACTGTGCTGTTGTGCGGATACTCCAGCCCGCGCCATGGTGCAAAATCATGTTCCATTCAACGGGTACTTTCCGTGCACGTGGTGCTACGTCCCTGGAACATACATAGATGGTAAGTTTGTGTTATGAATCTGCTATAGCCTCATTCACAAATATTTTGGTGCATGTTTATATGTTATACCACAACATGCTGTCTGATTACTTTTTAGGGAGCATGAGGTTCCTCGTCGACAAGCCCGAAGGTGAACGTACCCACTATAGTATTGTCAGGGACATGGAAATGGCCCTCAACATACAGTGCCCTAGTAACGGAGTAAAGGGTCCATCTCCTCTAATGAACCTTCAAAGCTTCAACCTTGTGCGGGGTGAGGCAGTTGATTATATGCACTGCGTCCTACTGGGAGTCACGAGACAGGTGACAGAACACTTTCTCGCTGTGCTCACCTCAGGTGAGCATTACGAGTTTGCTTATTAATCATTATTTTGCACCATTCATGTTTGCTAGCACATTGGAAGCATACGTCGGAAAGGAAAAAAAAAAAGAGAAACACTGTCAAGGAGTCTTCGAAGAGGGAATCACACACGTAACATGAAAAATGGTTAGGAGCAACTAAGATTTATTTGAACAAGAACTTTCGTGCAAGAGACTGCACTTCTTCAGGTTACACAACTAAGTGCGACACAAGTATATATAGCCCAAGAGAACAGATACAATAAAACAGGCTTCCAGAACCAAGTAAACAGAAAAAACAACCAGATGGTAATATGCATTGTATATGATTGTATATGATGCATTGCATTACTGTCTGGTTGTTTTTCTGTTTACTTGGTTCTGGAAACCTGTTTTATTGTATCTGTTCTCTTGGGTTATATATACTTGTGTTGCACTTAGTTGTGTAACCTGAAGAAGTGCAGCCTCTTGCACGAAAGTTCTTGTTCAAATAAATCTTAGTTGCTCCTAACCGTTTTTTATGTTACATTGGAAGCACTGAGAATCTAGCCTGTTGATGCTTATGCGCCAGAAAAAACTCCTGTCATTACCAGCAGTAGCACTGAATATCAGTTAATTTCATTTTAAAAGGTGCCAAGAGTCTTGCGTGTGCTTGTGTGTGAAAGTCTTAGAGTACTACACTGACACTCATCGTCATCATCTGATGCTTCCTTGCATTCCAGCCAACAAAACCACTGTAGATAAACGACTCCTGGCCATCCGACCCCCACACTGCTTTACACGACTGCCTCGGTCACTTGCAGAACGGCCACATTGGAAAGCTAGTGAGTGGCGCCACTGGCTGTTATTCTACTGCCTCCCATGCACTGCGGGCATCCTTCCCACGCAGTACTGGAAACACCTCAGTCTGCTAGTAGAAGCTACACACCATCTGCTTCGGACAGAAATTTCACCTAGGTTGCTCCGGAATGCTGGTACGTACTTCACCTACTTTTCAGTAGTCGCAGCATACAGTATCATCTATCTGTAGATCACAAGGTTCAGGTGATTCACAGTATTAATTATGCATGAGGCTTGGAAACAAATGAGAAGCGATGCCTGTGAAATTAAATAATCAGAAAATGGAACTAAATCAGCAGTGCAGTTCTGACACCAGTGCAATGGCACTGCAATGACAATGCAATGGAAGACAGTGGCAATGATGACAACTTTACACAACAAGCTCCGTGTCGGTTCTGCTCAATGTTTTTAAATTTACTGCGCTTAATGGCATGCTTTGTTATTGTAATTACTAAACATTGTAGTTAGTGAGCACTATTTCCCCTAGCCAGTACCTAAATGTGATTATGCCCTACCCATACTATACTGAATGCAGATAATAGCTAGAATGAATATATGACTGCTAGAAATTCGGTGATACATTTTTTTTTATTCTATAGATACTGCTAAGGTGCGGATGGTTGGCGCTCAAAGCAGAAAAGTAAACTACTGTCACTCAGTCTGTGGGATCTGGGATGTGGTAGTAGTTCATTGGACAGATTCCGGATTCATGTGTTCCTTGAATATTTAATGGTCTATGCTTTATTCCCATTTGTTCAACTGACTCGCTCTCTACAAATGCATAACAATAGCCGCCAAATCAAGAAAAAAAAATTGATTAAGATGTGTTGCATTGACTTGTTTATTGGACGGTGAAACATAAAATTTCCTGTTTGAGGGGCTTCCTGAGCGTAGCATTAGCAGGTCGTTGCTTAGTCGAATGCACTAGAATATTGTGTTCTTCTTTTCAGATGACTTGCTGAGAATGTTCGTCTCTCGCACAAGAAGACTGTATGGTGATAGTAGCATGACTTACAACGTTCATCAGTTGCTGCATCTGTCAAAGGGAGTCGAGTTCCTCGGTCCATTGTGGGCACATTCTGCTTTCGTATTCGAAGGCGGCAATGGAGTCTTGCTAAAGAACATAACAGCAGCAAAAGGCATGCCACACCAGATCATTGAGCGAGTGCTGATGTCGCAACAGTTAGATGTGCTCCTGACAATTTTGCCAATCTCAGCAACTATTAAGAAAATGTGCCTGTGCATGCTCGGCAATGAGCCGTTGAAGAACTTTGAATATGTTGGTGAGTCATGCATGCTTGGCACTCCAAAACATGTTGTGCAGTTCAGTCATAATTAACTGGAGGCTCTACAGAACATAACAAATGTGCGTGTGTCGGCTGCCCTTGAATACTACCGTTTTGTTCATGAGAGCAAATTATATCACAGCAGTACCTACGCTAGAGCTACGAAAAGTGACAGCAGTGTGATTGTTTCGAAAAGTGGGGAGTATCTAAAAATTTAGCGGATACTTCTGATCTCAGTTCAAGGCACCCAAAAGTGCTATCTTGTGTGTATCAAGATCATTGAGAGCAGTACCACACCTGTGACATTTCCAGCGCACATAAAGAGCTGTTTTGAGTCGCAAATCCGAGCTGTCACAGTGATTCAGCCAACAGATATTTTAGGTCCTTGTCTTTTTATGGATTTTGCAACCGAGGATCTCTCATACTTGTGTCTGCTACCCAACAACAGTGAACGTGACTAGTCCAATAAGTTACTGCTTTTGCATCAGTATTGCTTTCAGCCTGAGTGTACACCGAAAGCTATATTGACTGTCTAACATGGAAGCCAAGCATGGAAGCCACAGATAGATATAGTGGAAAGAAGGTGGTGCAGTCATGCTCATGCCATACTGTTGCACGACAATAGTTTCCTTTATATATATTGTGGTTTTTCTGATTTTCATATTGTTTATTTTGCGGGTTCAATCACACATAATTTACTGTGCTACTGCCTAGGTAATACGGTAATACCTGAGCCTCGTACCTTGAATGCATCTTCAAATTACAGAAAAGGTGTGTGCGAATCTGGCAACTGAGCGCATTTTTCCATCGACTGGATATTCCGCCGTTTCCTGGTCTGGTTCGTGAACGTCCTTTCCTAGTGATCAGCTCAACGGTTGTTACTAATTTATCATTTAAGAATCCAATATTTCAGTGGTGCAACAGATTAAACAATGATGTTACATTTAACTACTATATTTTGTATTGACCAAACAATGTGTATGATACAGGATTGATTACTTGTTTTGTTGCCTATATAGTAGAGCACATGTGTACATATGAATTGATCGTATCTGTATATTTATTTGGTTCTGTTGTTGTTCATTGTTATCTTATTAGATGAGTTCTATGTTGCAGGTTCCCGACTATTGCTTGTGGTATTGAACCTGTATCTCATAACTTTTGACCTGTGTGTGCATCACATGCTTGTTTGAACAATTCAAATAAAAAATCTTAGTCTATCTGTGTCATGCTAGCCACGCAGCAATTTCGCACAGCTAGTGTGTGCATCACGTACTGCTTGCGAGACGGTTGTCTGAAATCGCCTGTCCATGCAGTTACGCAGTTTTTTTTATAACTGTGTTTGTTTTACATAATGTTTATAAGTCCCAAACGTCGCCACACCAGCATTGGACAGCTGTTTCGGGCTTATTGGGCCTTCATCAGCAATGCGTAGGTGGGCGACGTTTATATTATATTATATATATATATATATATATATACATACATACATATATATAAACTGCAGAAGATGAAAAATCAAACAGCCGCGACGTGGAATATGAGCGAAAGGAAAGGGGACACAGCGACGGATTTGAGGTGTTAATAGAATACAAACGAAGGTTTATTTTACATAATTAAAACATTATTTAGGAAAATGGGGAAGTGTCGACGTTTCGGAGGGAAGCTCCGAAACGTCGACATTTCCCATATGTCGACCCCGGCATGGTAATTTCCCTTTGCTTTTTTATAACTGTGTTTGTTTTACATAACTACATATATATATATGTTTACTGATCGAGCGTGCCACAATCCCAGCTGTGGACGGCCGTTTCGAGCTTCTCGGCTCTCATCGGCACAGCGTAGGGATGTGACACGCTCTTGGGTCGGCACAAACACTGTGTCTCTGCAAGACATCAATGTTCCAGGGTGTTAGCAACACCTCTGGAGGCCGCTGTGCAAACCCAGTAAGTACAGATACAAATCTGTGCCGATGAGAGCCAAGAAGCTCGAAACGGCCGTCCACAGCTGGGATTGTGGCACGCTCGATCAGTGAACATATGCCTCACGTGCAGCCATGGAGCATTTGCTCATTTTTATATCTGTATACAGGGTGTCCCAGAAAACGTGTCATTGAATTATAATAAAAAAACTACGCCACCTAGAATCATGCGGTCAACAGCATTTGTTCTTATTAGGTTTTTGCCACCTCCTAATGTGACTGCCATGTACTCCAAGTTTAATTATGTAAATATTTGCGAACTGAACTCAGAAATTTGCCAAGTAAAGGTCACTTTTTTACCCCACCAATGTGAAGAGCGTACCGAATTCACTCAAATGCATGATAATTCACAGTGATACTCACGAGCTATCCCGTCGGAAAAAATAGCCGAATATCATGCTTTTCGGAGCACCGGACCATAGCGCGCGATGACTTTTTGAGCGCAATCGCTCGCAGTGCGACGAAAGGAGGTTCCGAAGCCAGCCCACAGAGTGATAGTAGAAAAAGTAACAGTTCCTAAAATTGGGAGAGGGAAAGCATTATCGCAGCGAAAGTCGGACGTGATAAGCCGTGCCTGTTTTATCTCTTTCTGCGATGTCGGGGAGGGCTGGGTTTCCAACCTCCTTTCGTCGGACTGACAAAGATTGCGCTGAAAAATTCATCGTGCGCTATTCTGTGCGACCTCCATAGAGCATGATGTTCGGCTATTTTTTCCGATGGGATAGCTTTTGAATATCCCTGTCAATTATCATTAATTTGACTAAATTAGACACGCTCTTCACATTCGTGGGGTAAAAAAGTAACCTTTACTAGGCAAATTTCCGACTTAGGCTCGCAAAAATTGACATAATTAAATTTACGTTACACGACATTCACATGAGGAGGTGGCAAAAACCCAGTAAGAACAAATGCCATTGACCGCATGACTCTAGGTGGTGTAGTTTTTTTTATTATAATTCAATGACACGTTTTCTGGGACACCCTGTATATATACAGTTACAGTTATATATATATACAGTTAACTTAAATCGGGCTCTTTTTTTCCTGTGACTACAAGGATCGTAGGTCCACATATCGATGTGTGAAATCGCGCACAACCACCATTGAGGTCGGTACGCATGCTCTATGGACTCTGAAAGGTCATCGTCACACACGCTGTATGTAATCCGTACGCCTACCATAGAAGTCTGTACACTTGCTGCACGGACCGCTATGGAGGTTAACACGCTGTATGGCTTCCGTACGCCCACCATAGAACTCCCTACAAGATGCATGGATTCGGTAAGCACACCATAGAGGTCCGTAGTTCCCGTGTTTGAAGTCTGTGCGCGCTCCATACCAATTCCATACAAAGTCATACCCTTCTGTAGCTTTCCATATCCTTTCCGTTCAAAGTCGTAAGAATTCATACCAATCCATACATATTCTGTATGGAAAGTTATGGATTTTTCTAATAGGGGAAGTTACCGAATCTAGTCACTAAGCTCAGGTGGTGCACTGTTGATAAAAATAGACTTCGTTTAGCATGATCTTAGAAACCATACTTTAACAGAATATTTATGTAATATATTGAACATATGTATCCATTCTTTTCTCTTCACTCATCTGCTTTCATGTTTACGGGTTACTTCCTCAGCGGAGCCTGAAACCCCTGGTGTGAGACAGTATGATCACTGCAACCCACTATTCAGAGCAGACAAATGCTGTGCAGCCTTCTTCCAGATTCCTCTTTGCAGCATTGTCTTGCCTACCATTCGGGCTCTGTATATTGTTCACAAGTTTTTTTTTGTTAGTTGATTTCAGTTTACTTTATCATGTGCACAAATATGATATTGAGGGGGACATTTTCTTGTTTACACCTGAATAAGCTAGGATGCTTTTAAGAGGTGCAGACTTCTGTTCCTTATCTTATAATCATTAATTCATTATTCACCGGAACTGGAGTTGCATACTGTGTTATTCAATTTCTTCCCTCAAACCAGGGCGGCCCATGTGCATGGCAGCTGAAGTCTTTCACCAGGGTAACATGCCAGAACAACTCCAGCAAATGCTCTGCAGTTCACCTCTAAAATAAAGAAACCTACGTTTGATGCACTATGTCGTCAGGAGATTTTGTTCCTGCTACAACTCTGCACTTTCTTTTACATTACCAAAAATGACCTTACCAACCATTACAATGTCAGTGGTGTACTGCTGTGTTCAACCAGTTCAACTTGCTGTGGGCATCCTGCATTAATTGCAAAATGTAGGGCATGTTACGTGACTGCTGGGGCTTTTGCTTCTTTCCAGGTACCTCAACTGGTGACTTCGAGCTCATGTAACACAATAGTATAAGGTGGCAATGAAGCACGCGAGCTGGTGTCGTTAGTTTGTGTCAGTCGTATACGACTTATGAGAAGCTCGCCCCTAGCCACCAGGTGGCGTCACCGTCGCGTCTGGGGACGACTTTTTTCGCGACTTTTTTCCGTGCGCGGTGGGTTGGCGCGTGGGCGGAGGGCTGCCCGTGCACTTACCGGTGGGCAGCGCGTGGGCGGAGGGCTACCCGTGCGCTTATCGTCGCGAATTTTTCCACCCGAGGCGACTTCACTTGCAACTTTCTTTTTTCTGTGCGCGGTGGGTGGCGCGTGGGCAGTTTACATGCAAGTACAGATATGCACGCTGACAACCCCGGCAAGCGATGCCACCTTCGCACCTGGGCCGACTTCATTCGCGATTTTTCCGCCTGGGCCGACTTCACTCGCAAATTTTTTCCCGCTACAACAACTGTGTGGTGGGCGGCTTGCATGCAAGTAAAGACATGTACACTGGCAACCCCCCAAGCGATGCTACCGTCGCACCTGGGCCGACTTCATTCGCGAGGTTTCCGCCTGGGTCGACTTCGCTCGCAACTTTGTTGCGGTGGCGCATGGGCGGTTTACATGCAAGTAGGGACATGCACACTGGCAACCCCGTCCGTCCTTGGTCCACTTCTATTTCTTATCTATATCTATGATCTACCCCTCTCCATAACCTCACATATAAATCTTTTTGCTGATGACTGCGTAATATATCATGCAATCTTTTCTCCATCTGATGTCTCAGTTTTACAGAAGGATTTAGACGCTCTGACTTCCTGGTGTCAAACTTGGCTCATGTCACTGAATGCTAATAAATGTAAATATATGTTGATCAGTCGTAATAACAGCCCCACTAATTCCTACTTCCTTGGTAGTACAAAACTGGATAATGTAAATACTTACAAGTATTTAGGCGTGCATATTACAAATAAACTCTCCTGGGACTTTCATATTAATTCTATAGTAACGAGAGCTAACCAAACACTCGGTTTTATTAAGCGTAATTATTCAAAACCCCTTCTGACCTCAAATGCACGCTCTATATTTCATTAGTCCACCCAAAGCTTGAATATGCTTCGTCTATATGGGACCCTCACCATGATCATCTGACCTCCAAATTAGAGGCGCTACAAAATCGAGCCGCCCGCTTCATTCTGCTCGCCGTGTCATCGCTCGTCTTTACTTACTTCATAAATTTTACTATCATAACACTCTTCCTAGATACTCTCTGTTTTCACCTCTTCATGACATATCTTATTACCTAGATCACTCTGAGAAACTATTCATCCCATTTAGCAGTACAAATTATTATGCTAACTCCTTCGTCCTTAAGACAGCTAAGGACTGGAAGAACCTGTTCACCTCCACCGTCGCTGAACGTGATCCTACGAAGTTTCGGAAGATACTGGAAGCATTATATTTATAGTCGATGCATCATGTACCACTCCCCTCTGTTATTATGTACGACCTAAGGGTAAATAAAGAAAGAAAGAAACCCCACCAAGCAATGCTACCATTGCACATGGGCCGAGTTCATTCACGACTTTTCCGCCTGGGTCGACTTCAATGGCAAATTGTTTTCCCGCTACAACAACTGTGTGGTAGGCGGTTTACATGCAAGTATATGGACATGCACGCTGGCAACCCCGCCAAGCGATGCCACCATCGCACCTGGGCCGGATTCATTAGCGATTTTTCCATCTGGGTAGAGTTCAATGGCAAATTTTTTTTAGCGACAACAGCTGCGCGGTGGGCGGTTTACATGCAAGTATAGACATGCAAAGAACAGTCATACATAAAAGTTCATGTGGAGATATATTTATTAATTGCAATGGTGTAATGCCAATCTATGAACGGGAAAAATCCAGCCGAAAAAATCAGAAGAAACACATTACACAATACAATTCACGTAATAAAGAATATACTTACTTATTACAGGTATGATGCAATAGCATTGAAGAGGCATCATACAGAAAGAATCAAACACAATATTTTTTATTAACGGTACTCATACACATAAGTTTTCAATGCATCAGAATTGAAATAGAATAGCACATTTAATCAAAGAAGATATTCTTAATCAATATGATTACAATCAAAATTACAAGTTTTATTATAAAAAGTCTAATATTCCTATACGTGAGCACCATCATTGCAATAGTTGAGTTTTAATTTCAATTACAAGTTCTGATAGATGTAAGTAATTTCGAGCACAACAGAGACCATGAAAGACCACAAGAACACAGACGGACGACACGAACACAAGAGGAAATAAAATCTATAACGAAGGACACTACATTTAGTTGAAGAAGACAACCTTAATCAATACGATTACAATCAAAATTGTCTTATTATAAAAAGTCTGAGACTTGATCACCATTATTGCGACACTAATAATTTCATCGTTATCACGTTTCTTAGTAAGTGCTATAAGGAATTTCGACCACAACATGAAATCTAAGTTGCATATGTTTTGTTCCAACATGACACAACTTTTAATTAATCAATTTCTTATTAAGTGAATAGTACAGACGTCAGGAAATAATGAGAAACAACACAACACGATCAATAGCTAGCACTAATAGAGAGCCAAACCTGCGCATTATCCAACATGTAAACAACAGATACATGTAGGAATATAATAGCGAAACAATCTATCAAAATGAGAAACATTACAAATTTAATAACTTCCAACTGTGACTAGCAGAGACTTAAAGGTACTGTAAAGCAGCAGATATGTAATGTCATCAAATATATCCATTCGATAGCACATGCCTTCAGTACTCTCACGCCACAATTTTCGTCTCAATTGCGGTCGTAGTTTTCGAGAAATTTAAAATGGAGAATTACGGGCAACACTGTGTTTAAGGGTACACCACCGTTGTGTTGCCCGCTATCTACGGCGGCAATTTATATCGCATGTCAATAACACTGGGTCGGACGCAGCGACACCTACGTCACATCGCCATGTGAAACCGAAACTGATCTGTGTTAGACCGTCCATGAGTGTGCACCATGTGCGAACTTCCAGGTCTTAGTCGGCTTGAAAGGCGAATTTTGCAATTGATCCAGGATCTGAACTTTTCAAGCTACGACCAGCTAGAGGCCAGTCAGTCTAAATGTGTCACAGAGAGATAGTGACGACATCGACAGTGATGATTCGCTGCCGCCTTCACCTGGTCTGGGACCGCGCGGTCACCGAAACTGATAAGCTGTGACCTGGCACATGTTATATGCATTTTTCATGATTCGTGTTACATATAACGGTGGTAGACTAGTACTATAAAACCTTCACATTATACAGGTGCAGCTGTGATAACTGCACGGAAATGCCAACGGACTTCAAGTGTCTGTGCTGCCAAGAAGTAGCAGAGGTCATCGCAAATCAGCCAGACGCATGCATTATGAGACATGATGATTTTGCAACACTCTGCCTTAAGGTGGAGTCACCCCAATAGAATCTCTATGGGGCTCGTGCTGTCGAGGTTATCTCTAAAACGGCTGCACATACGGAATCGAACGGCATGCAGATAATAACATAAGAGGTACCGCATGGAATGACACATTTTTCAATCCCGTGCGGCGCTTGGTTGAATTTATACAAATTTTTGTTTCTCTTTATATGAATGCATGGAGGTCTATGGAGAGAACGTAAAAATGTTGACTAAGGTTTCCCTGTGGCGGCCGATAGGCTTGAAAATGGCGGTACTCGATATCTTGATGGAGTAAGCTGTTTGCAGTTATAGGAATTTGTGCAGAAATGCTGGTATCTGAGCATAGGGTGGAAATTCCTATAAAGCAGGTCTCCTCGTGCATTCCTGAGCTGCTGTGTGTGTGTCTGTGTTTCTTTTTTTTTCTGATTTCCAACGTCATCATGGCATGTCTGGACTTGTTTAGCCGTGTCTTTCTTGTTGCAATCTTTACCCGTCGCTAGTATCTTGTTGTTGTCATGTTGTGTTAGCCGTTGAGTTTTGTAGCGATGTGCGGTGACTCTGCAATTATTCCTGAGCGCTTCGTCTTAACCCTTTTCCCTGCTCGCTTAAGATAATTTGTGTACCCTTGTCCTGTGCTTTCTTTACGCAGCGACAATGCGACTGTGTATGTAGCATTATGCAAGAATTATCTGATAGCAGAAATGGGTGTCTTTTTCTCAGTTTATTAGCGTATGCTTGGGTTTTTGAAGTCATAGCAATTCCAGCACAAGTGCGTGCAATTTTTCGCTGCTCTTTCCTCCTTTCACTGCTTTTATGCAGAAGAAAGCCGCTTTGTAAAGCTGAATTCATCAGAAGTGGGTTTGTTTGTCTGTTGTTAGATGTTGTTAGGAGCTCGGTATGTTGAAGAAGTAAGCCGTTTGCAGTTATAGGTATTTGTGCAGAAACGCTTGCATCTCAGCGCAGGGTAGAAATTACTATGAAGCACGCCACCCCCAGTGTAAATTAATTATTTTGGATGTGAGTCTGCTTCACTGCATGACAGGACCGGGTAGGCAGAAATGGCAAGGGAGAAAAACGTGGAGCGCTTGATTGATAGTAATCCAAGTAATAGCGCAATTATAGTTTCCATATAAAGTAGAATTTTAAGGTTCCTAAAATTATAGTTGAGCTTATTAAGAGTAGTACGGGCTTTTTGTGATAGTTTTTCTAAACTGCAATGCAAGAATGAAAATCATTAATATAGTAGGAATGCAATTACATCATGTATCTGTTGCCATAAAGGCGTTCTGTCTTGTGCTCCGTCGTACGCGAATGGAACTTTGCCCCCAGGCTTTCGCGCCTTTTTGCTCGCAGGTGTATCCTCAGAAAACGAGTATATGAGCATAGAAAAGGTTGTGCGCCATGTATTACATAAGCCTGGTGATGATGTTGAGTGTTCCAGGGTCTCAATTATTATTATTTTAAAGAGCAGTGGTAGTTTACTGCTGTTGTGATTTTAATGATTGAAAGTAGCATGGTACCATGATAAGCCTTTGGAGTGAAAATGCTTAATCGCTAAGATCAGCATTTATGCACGGTGCTCTTTTTGTCAAATTTTAATGGTAGAGTTAATATCATTAAGAGTAGGACAATGGAAATAATCTTGTGATTCAATAAATAATAGGAGAGTTTGTCTTTGCCGCTGCCTAGCCCCACTCTGCATCTCTTCAGACAGGGTGTGATGATGTCATGCAGTGGCTCTATGTTTCAGGTGTCTGTAGCAATGCATTGACCGTTACTGGAGAAAAAGTGCAGCATCAGAAAATGGGTGGAAAATCAGAGGTTGGTCGATGGTGCGCATTGTCCTGAACGAATTTACAATGAGCATTGTTTTTGAATAAGAGGAGTGTGTGTGTGTGTGTTTGGAAATAGTTTGATGCTGGAGAGTGTGTTTTCCACTTTGTTCAAGTGTTTCTTTGTGCTTTTTTTTTGTTCCTTGTTGTCTGACAAACATGCGATTTTTCCTGGTGTGACAGCGTTCGTTGAGCAATGTCCTGACATGCCCAGACCTGTTCTGTCTTATGATGCATGCTTTCCTTCTGTATGTAGTTCTGTATATTTTTTTCTTTTTGACAAGAAACATTCTTGTCGAAGCACTGTCTTGACGATGTCGATAGAGCTGTCCTGAATGGGAGTAGTGCTAGAAAGATTCTCAATAATTGTGTGATTCAATTAGTTCAGAGGTTAACCGCAAGGGGGGCAGGTGTGTGGCTTTATTCAGGAAGAACAAAGTGTGATTATTCAGTTATCTGCCTGGCTGTCGGATGGGACGGATATGTCTCGCTGAGCTCGTCATATTTAGCCATTGATGGTGTTACTTGTTAGGATATTTTGTTCTTTTCTGTATTTGTAAATCTCATGTACTAAGACTTTGGGATTGAAGTGCTTAATTCCTACGATCAGCTTTCATGCATGGTGCTTTTCTGCAATACTTTTTCTGTTTCCTATGCAATCATTATAGTAGAATAAAGGAAATATGCCCCCTGTCTAGAGCCCTGTCTAGAGTCCCCTGTCTAGAGCGTATGCGTCCTTGAGCCCTGCAGCTGCATGCCTGGGTGATGACGTCATGCCTCGGCTCTATTGTTCCAGGTGGACCTTGTCGAGAGCAGTTGGGTTGGGCGTTAGTGGAAGAAAACTGTGTAGCCCTGAGACAATAGGATGACGTCACGACCAATGAGCAAAGCCCACAGAGGGTGCAAGGATTCACTTTTCTCTTGGCCACTGGCGAGTGTGGACGCGTTGATTCTGCTACTAGCAATTGTGTTGGCCGTTAGTGGAAAAGTGTTGCCTCGTGTGGGATACAGTTTGCCTCTGACGGGGTACGGATGTGTGGTTCATCACTGGTGAATGGTGTGCGACGATTCTGGTGGATTTTGTGTCGAGCGGATTTACAATGAGGCAATGCAGTCTATGTGAAAATACTCGGATGATGGTGAGTGTCTTCTTCACTCTGTTCAAGTGTTTTTCTGTGTTTGCCTTCCTCTGTTGGCTAGCAGTCGTGCGATTTTTCCTCGTGTGACAGCGCTCGTTGAGCAATTTTCTGACATGTCCAGACCTGCATGCTTTCCTTTGTTGACGCAGCTAGCACTATATTTTTTTCTTTTTGGAACGAGAAACAACCATGTTGATCGTTCTTGTCTTGATGATGACGCTAGTGCTGCCGCACTCTTAATGTGAGTGGGAATAGTGCTAGAACGATTCTTAATAATTTTACAATTAAATTAGTTCAGAAAGTAACTGCAAGAGGGACAGATGCATGACTTTATAGAGAAGAAAAAAGCATTATGATTCAGTTCTGCACCTGGCTGTCTGATGGAATGGACGCATCATCGTCCTGCGCTCCTCATGACTGCTGTTGCGGTGGACAGTAGGCTGATTTGTTGTGTAACTAATTATTTCGCACGTGATAACTTTGTCCCCGCTTTGTTTGCGATTTTCATGCCCATGCATGATGGGCGCTGGTTGCTGTTGTACCTGTAAGGGCATCCCCGCCATTTTCTATCTTCCGCAAAAGCTGCCTTGGGAATGAGAGTAGCGCTGGCATGATTCTTAATAAGTTTGTCATGAAATTAGTAGAGAAAGTAACCGCTAGGTTGTGCAGATGCGCGACTTTATAGAGGAGAAAAGCATTACAATTCAGTTCTGCGCCTGGCTGTCGGATGGAGCACAATCATGGTTCTGCGCTCCCCGTGACTGCTGTTGTGGTGGACTGTTTTGCTTCTGTGCCTGATTCTTTTTCTTGTTAGCTTTTGATGGTGTCCCTTGTTACCATATTTACTCTTGCTTTCACAGCAGTTGGCATTCCTCTGTATTATAAGTGTTTTTCTCCTTGCATGTCCAGAGCTGTCCTAACCTGCCCAGACATGCCATGATGACATCACAGCTGACGTCACAGGATGTGCAGAACTGGTGGCGCCACCTGGTGCGATGCTTTGCAACTAAGTGGTCACCGGCCTCTGTGAACCGTCGCCCAGCGATGGTCAGCGGCCGTTCCGGACCACTTTCTTCAAGATGGCGTCGTTGATCTTCAACTAAACTCCTTCTCTCAACTCTATTTCTATCTCTTTTTCTTCTTTTTTATGACCACGATTATCCGGAAACACACAACTGGTCTGGACACGAGTTAGATGCTCCCCGAGTTAGGTGCTGATTACTCTGGGGGGTCCCAATTAGCTCTAAGTGCTATTTTAATCGTGTTTTGGCCACATGTGTGTTTCCGGATAAACTTGGTCAGTACTTACTACTTACATTGACACGCCACACGAGAGGGAAAGGGTTACAAGCCGTCGGGTGACCTCATTTTTGATAAGATAGCTCTGATTCTCGCACTCACCGGGCGTGTTTGTTCCGTGGGTAAGGCTTGTAACCTTTTCCCCTCTCGTATGGCGTGTCAATGCAACCTCGTTTCTTCGCAGCTTTGCGCTGAAACTACGAGCCGTCAAAAAAGAGGCGGTGCCAAGGGCTCATTTCCACGGATTTTCGGCGAATTTATTTCGGCAATTGCCATTGCATTACGAGTGGTATTATGTGCTATACTGAGTAAAATGACCACGGGGAACCCATTTCCGCAAGGAAAACGTTAGGTTGCCTTGGGAAATTTCAGAGTTCAATTCAAAAAAATTAACTTTCCGTCTATTGAAATGAAATAAAAATATTACCAATATGTAGCAAAAGTTATTGGCAGAAAATATCCCTTAACCGCATGTCTCTTCGGCGCCTACGTTTTTTACTATGAATTTCTATCATGGTTGGCGTACCACTCTGTATACACTGATAGCTCAGTAACACATGATAGTTCGAGCGCGGCTTTCTTCATCCCGGATGAAGAACTGGGGCATGGTTTTAAATTCCCCGATGCAGTGTCCTCGAGAAGCCAAACTGTTCGGTATCCTGGCAGCACTGGAGCATATTGCTACGAATCATCATCGCGAAACTTCCAGGGCAGGCACGAAACGGTACATCTCATCCCCGCGCATGCTGAAGAAGAAGCAAGAAGCTTCCAGACACATCGCCTGCTCTCTGGCAAACGCACGTGCTGTTTCTAGACTTTTCGGCGCGACGCTTAAATGCTTGTGCGCTCCAAGCTGGAGCATTCATTCTTTGGACTTAGTTGTGTTCAGAGAGCTATCACTCTTGTGTTTTGCTTCCAAGTAGTCTTAGTTGTGTTCAGAGAGCTATCACTCTTGTGTTTTGCTTCCAAGTAGTCTAATAAACCGTTCGCTGTTTATTCGACGACTCGCCGACCCATTTCGCTTCGTGACATTTCTGGTTGAGGTGCGGGGCATCCTTTGTCCAACGGCCTGGAAGACCAACTGCGACAAAGCAGAAGACAGCTTGGTCTGCCTGCAGAATTCGGTCCATTAGAACCCCCTAAACGCAAGAAGAAGATGACTGCAGAGACCAGTACCAAACTGGCGCAACCTGTTGCCATGCCCATAGCCCCTGCACGGTCGCCGAAGACATTCAGTGGGGAGCATTACGACGACGTGGACGATTGGGTCGACCACTACGAGCGGATCGCCAAGTTCAACAACTGGAGTGACGACCAGAAGCTCGTCAACGTCTATTTCTCCCTGGAAGGCACCGCGAAGACATGGTTCGAGAACCGGGAGACTTCGCTCACGTCCTGGGACGTCTTCAAAAGCAAACTTCGCGACGCGTTCGCTTTTCAACAACGAGCTGAACGCGCTGAACATCTGCTCCAGAGACAGTTCCAGCTGCCAAACGAAAGCGTTACAGGCTTCATCGAAGATGTGTTGTGGCTCTTCCAGCGAGCTGACCCCAAAGCATGCGAGGAGAAGAACGTTCACCGACTCATGAGGGGCGTAAAAGAAGAAATTTTTCGCGCCCTGGCCCGGGATCCACCCGCCACGACCGACGCTTTTCTGGACGAAGCCGTCCGCATTGAGAGGACCCTGCTCTCTCGCGCTACCGTCGACCAACGACACCAGGGCTACGAGGCTTTCTCCACGACCGCTGGCCTCGACGTCGGATCGCTCAGACAGCTGATTCGAGAGGTGGTACGCGAAGAAGTACGAGCTCTCCTCTGTCCTGAGAAGGCTCAAGACCCTTTGTCTTCGACCGGTGCGATCATCAAGGACGAGGTTTAGCAGGCAATCCAGACATCGTCAACAACCAACCCCGACGCCGAAGTACCGAGACCAACCTACGCCGCCGCTCTGAGACAGGTGCCACCTACTCGTCCATCGTACTACGGAAACCGTTGGATGCCTCCTCGGCCTGTCCAACCTACTTCGAGCGTCCCGCCACACTCTCAGCCGTTTCGCAAAACGGACGTTTGGCGAACTCCCGACTTCAGACCGCTCTGCTACCACTGCGGAGAGGCCAACCACGTCTATCGCCGATGTCCCTACCGACGCCTTGGCCTTCCCGGTTTTTCACCCGACGCCCCCGCCCCCAGCGCGGTAGTCGCCCCGCCGCAATTAAAGACTATCTACGGCAGCAGAATGCTTCTGGTGGCTCGCGACGCGACCTGTCCCCGAGCGTCCCCCACCGCAGCAGGTCGCCAGGAAGAGCACGTTCACCATCACCAGCAAGACGACCTGTGTGGCGCAGTCCTAACCGGGAAAACTGAAGACTGCAGCTCCGGGAGGTGAACATGCGGACCGACGACAAGTTACAATTCCTCCAACTCGACGAACAGCAACGCAGCACCAACACTACGCTCGAAAAATTACCAATAACCTGAAAATACTCATCGACGGCCATGAGATGATTGCGTTAATCGATACCGGAGCCGACGACTCTGTTATAAGTGGTAGGTTGGCTAAGAAGCTTCGGAAGGTGCAAACGAAGTGGGATGAGCCTGACATCGGCACTGCTGGTGGACACGTCGTAACACCGACTGGCCGAAGCACGGCAGCCATGTAAGTGCGTGACATCCAGTAAGTCGTCACCTTTGCCGTCTTGCCGAACTGCCCACGGGATGTAATATTCGGAATGGACTTTCTAGTCGAAAACGAAGCAATCATCGATTTCACAAATGGAGTTATCGCTTTTAAAACGCCGGAAACAGCATAAGACAAGTGGTGGGCACGAATAACCCCGGAGAAACGCGCAAACACGGACGTAACCGCCGTGACCACTCAGCACGTCAACCTACCTCCCTTGTCGTCAGTACTTGTGACCGCTACGTGCGACAGAGCACAGACTGGCTGTTTGTTGGCTGAAGGCAACACGCAACTTCTCCTCGAACGAGGAATTGGAATAGCAAGAGGAATTGTGCCCATAGGAAACGAAATATTCGAACTCCTGGTCACAAATTTTCGCCCGGAGCCACAACACCTGGCGAACGGCACGAAGATAGCCGTCATCGTAGACAAATACTCCACCACGGATGTTTGCATGATGGACACTGCTCGCATCGCGGTCACCACGGAACACGAGGCCGGACATTTCGACGTAAACCCTCAACTCCATACAAATCAAAAGCAAACCCTTCTCCAGATGCTCAACGATTTCAGTGACTGCTTTGCTGCATCGTCGAAAGTAAGACAAACGCCCATTGCGAAGCACCGCATTGTCGTCGACGAAAAGGCCCGTCCAATTCACCGCATGCCGTACCGGGTCTCCTGCAAAGAGCGAGAAACGATCCGAACGCAAGTAGAAGAGATGCTAAGAGATGACATTATCCAGCCGTCGACCAGTCCGTGGGCATCGCCGATGGTGCTAGTGAAGAAGAAGGGCGGAACACTCAGGTTCTGCGTCGACTACCGGAAACTCAATGAGATAACGAAGAAGGACGTCTACCCGTTACCGCGCATCGACGACACGCTCGATCGCCTTCAAAACGCAAAATTTTTCTCTTCCATGGACCTCAAGACAGGGTACTGGCAAATTGAAGTCGACGAACGGGACCGTGAGAAGTCTGTCTTCGTCACTCCGGATGGACATTTCGAATTCAAGGTTATGCCTTTCGGCCTTTGCACAGCACCAGCGACGTTCCAGCGTGTTATGGATACAGTTCTCGCTGGGTTCAAGTGGCAAACCTGCCTGGTGTACCTCGACGACGTTGTCGTCTTCGCAAGAACATTCGAAGAACATGTTGAACGGCTAAAGCAAGTCCTCGAGGCTATCAGAACTGCAGGGCTGACGTTGAAGCCTCAGAAGTGTCGATTCGGCTACGAGGAACTCAGATTTCTCGGCCATCTCGTGAGCAGCAACGGCGTACGCCCCGACCCCGAGAAGACGGCGGCCATCACAAATTACCCTGTTCCTTCTAACGTGAAAGACGTTCGAAGCTTTCTTGGCCTTTGCGCCTACTACCGACGGTTCATTCCGAACTTTTCAAGAATTGCGTCACCCCTGAATGCCCTCACGAAGGACGATTCCATGTTTATGTGGAGTGAAGCCCAGCAACAGGCGTTTGATGAATTGAAGACGCGTCTACAGACCGCACCCGTGCTTGCCACTTCGATCCTAACGCCGAAACAGAAATACACACCGACGCAAGCAACGATGGTCTAGGAGCCGTGCTCGTTCAACTTCACGACGGCGTCGAACGTGTCATCGCTTACGCAAGCAGAACGCTAACCAAGGCAGAGAAGAACTATTCGACGACCGAAAAAGAGTGCCTTGCACTCATATGGGCCATCACAAACTTGCGTCCCTACCTGTACGGACGGCCGTTCAAGGTGGTAACAGACCACCATTGTCTGTGCTGACTGGCTGGTTTAAGGGACCCCTCAGGACGCCTAGCGAGATGGAGCCTCCGATTACAGGAGTATGACGTAACCGTCACTTACAAGTCAAGAAGAAAACACAACGACGCCGACTGCCTGTCCCGAGCACCACTCCAGCGACAGGACAACAGCCTCGAGGACGACGACGCCTTCCTCGGTCTAATGAGCGCGACTACCATGTCTACCAAGCAGTACAACGACCCCAAATTGAAGACACTCGTCGACTATCTGCAGGGCCGCGCCGACAATTTTCCTCCCAAATTCAGATCATCACTCCCAAGTTTTTCCCTACGTAATGGTGTCCTCTACAAAGTATACCACGCACCACAAGGCGCTACGTGGCTTCTCGTTGTGCCTGGGAACATGCGCATCGAGATTATTGAACGCTGCCACGACGAACCGTCATCAGGTCATTTGGGATACAGCCGGACACTGGCCCGTATAAGGGAAAAGTACTACTGGCCAAAACTGGACAAGACTGTACACCACTACGTAAGGACGCGCCGGTACGACCTTCTGGGTACGTTCAGCCAATTGCACCGCCGTCGGTGCCGTTCGAGCAGATTGGGATGGATCTACTCGGGCCCTTCCCACGTTCGTCTTCCGGAAATCGTTGGATAATCGTCGCCACCGACTACCTGACACGCTATGCTGAGACTAAGGCACTTCCACAGGTCACAGCAACAGAAGTGGCGAAGTTCTTCATCGAGAACATCGTACTACGGCAGGGAGCTCCGACCGCCTTAATCACCGATAGGGGAACGGCATTTACAAGCAGGCTAACACAATAAATCCTTCGACTCAGCCACACCGCTCACCGGAGGACAACGGCGTACTATGCTGGACGCGATGCTGCCCCACGAACCCAGTGATGTGGAAAACGACGCTCTGGACTTCACACAGCGAGCAGAAGAAGCCCGCCAGCTGGCCAGACTACGCATTGGTCAACAACAACGCGTCGATGAAAGAATATACAATTTGCGCCTACTGTACACTTCAGACGTACACTTCAGTCCGGGCGACTTGGTATGGGTTTGGACGCCGATTCGACGACGAGGCCTGAGCGAGAAGCCACTGAAGCGGTACTTCGGTCCCTACAAAGTGCTTCGATGCATTGGAGACCTAGATTACGAAGTGATACCTGAGGGCAGCGTTCCCTCTAGACGACCCCCGAGGACTGAAATACCGTACTACAGCAGGTAGCGCTGAAGACTGGCTGGAGGGAGACAACATGACAAAAAAAATGAGAAGAGGCATCGAGAAACGGTGGTGGTGGTGGTGGTGGTGGTGAAAGGGCTTGCCGTTGTCGGCCTCACGTATGTGGGCAACGTCACGACTGACGCCCTGGGTAAATGTGCGTCCTGGGCCGACTTCTAGGGGAACTGTGCCGACATATGTCTGAAAGCGTCTGAGGAAAACCCAGGAAAAACCCCAGACAGCACAGCCGGCACCGGGATTCGAACCCGGGTACCTCCCAGTCTCGACTGGGAGGTAGGCGAGAAACGGCATCGAGACGATGCCACGTCTACGGAGGGGGCAATGCCACGAATCATCATCGCGAAACTTCCAGGGCAGGCACGAAACGGTACATCTCATCCCGGCGCATGTTGAAGAGGAAGCAAGAAGCTTCCAGACACATCGCCTGCTCTCTGGCAAACGCACGTGCTGTTTCTAGACTTTTCGGCGCGACGCTTAAATGCTTGGCGCTCCAAGCTGGAGCATTCATTCTTTGGACTCAGTTGAGTTCAGAGAGCTATCACTCTTGTGTTTTGCTACCAAGTAGTCTATAAACCGTTCGCTCTTTATTCGACGACTCGCCGACCCATTTCGCTTCGTGACAATATTGTCAGATCAGGGTACGAAACATGAGTCATTCTTACCAACAGTAAGGCATATTGTCGTCGTCTCGTCGCAGCATAATAAGCGATTTGCACACCATGATGCTTCAGAAATTTAAACAACTTTTAGCCACTGCTTACAACATCACGTTTCAATGGGTCCCTGGCCACATAGGCCTGTATGGAAATACCCGAGCAGACGCAGTAGCGAGACGCGCTGGGTATGATGTCACTTCGGCCCTTGCACACCGCCCGCTTACAGCCTCCACATGCCGTCTACATATTCGCCGTCGGCGCGCCACATGTGCTCAGCAGTTCCGGGCCGAAACTACGACTTACAACCCATTCCTAAGGTCAATTGACCCATTGATGGAGTTTGTCATCACTTGCCACCGCAGTCGTAAAGAAGAATCCTTTCTCCACCGCCTACGACTCAATGTTGCCCGTACACTCTTACTTCTCTTCAAAATGGGTCGGCTAAATTCATCTAACTGTAATGTCTGTGGCGTGGAAGCTGACATCCCAAACCAGCTCCTACATTGTCAGCAGCACATTCACCATAGGAGCACCCTCCGTTGCCATCTGCTCCAGATTGGCAGTAACGACTTTTCGTTGACCGCTCTCCTTGGCCCCGTCCTGCACCCCAACCAGCGGGCTGTCACTGCCGCTCTCCTCGGTTTTCTCCGAGTCTCAGGACTCGTTAACAGCATGTGACCGTTGTTCTAGTGTATATTTTTTCTTTCTTTCCTTTTCCTTTCTTTCCTTTTCCTTCCTTTTCTTTTCCGTTTTTCTTTTTCAGTTTTTTGGAACAGCAAACCGACTCTTTGCCTGGCTAACATTTCCTTTCTTTTTTCTTCTTAGTAAACATATACCTCCTGTGGGAGAAAGAAACCGGAGACACCGAAGACGACCATCAGCTGAGGATACCAAAATCGTTTTAATCTCAAACCGAAAGAAGAAAACACTGAACAAGCGCCTCGCGTAAGGCGCGCTTCTTGGCCCCAAGGTACTTCATCCTCATTTACTTGCAACACCCTCCCCGGCTGCGACTTCTTGCAGGTCGACTTCGAGGCGTCTGAGGCTTTGAATGGGCCGCAGAATTGAGGAGCCGTTGGGTAGGTAGAGAGAGCATGCCCGGATGATACCGTCTCGACCACGGATTATCTTCGCGACACGTGCGAGGTTCCAAAATAGGGGACGGGCATTGACATCTCGAACCTGGACCACATTCCCTTCCCGCAAGTGGGGCTGTGTCGATGACGTGGTTGTGTGGACGGACCGCAATTGAAGCAGATACTCGCGAGTCCAGCGCTTCCAAAAGCGTAGCTTGGCATCTTCAATTGTCTGGAAATGGTGCTGTAGCCCAGTAGCATGCTGCAGGTTGGGCGCACACAAATCTGGCAGGGCGACAGCACGTTTACCTATCAGAAAATGAGACGGTGCTGGGATCATAGCGGCTCAGGCTTCCAGGGGTCGTCCGTAATATAGGTGAAGGGGCGAGAATTCACAATGGCTTCGACTTCACACACGTTTGTCGTTAATTGCTCGAAGGTTAGTCGATGCTTTCCGAGCGAGCACCTCAAAGCTTCCTTCACCGTGCGTATCAAGCGCTCCCACCAGCCTTCCCACCAGGGAGCGATAAAACGCCAGGCGATGCGACGTTGGGCGGCAAAATCTTCTACTTGCGACACCGGCAAATTAGGCAAGCGGGACAGCAGACGGGAACATTCGTGGAAAGTACGTGGATTGTCGGAGTAGACCACGGATGGCACCCCACGTCTGGAAATGAAACGTTTGAACGGCAAGAGGAAGTCGGCGGCAGCCATGGAGGAGACGAGTACCAAGTGGATGGCCCTGGTGAGGCGCATGTGAACAGCAGACTGTAGGCTTTTAGAGACTGCGTACTGGTCACGAACAGAGGTCCGGCGAAATCGAGGCCCGCTATGGTGAAAGGTTCTGTGGGAGTGATTCGCTCCCGGGGTAAAGGAGCCAACGGGGCCGTCAAGAGATGTTGATTCTTGCGACAAGTTAAACAAGACCGTAAAACGCGTTTCGTGGTTTGCCGACAACGTAGCACCCACTACTTTTGTCGGATCTCGGCCACTCTGTCTTGTACGCCTCCATGCATCAGGCGTTGGTGCATGCCGAGTATCAGGAGGGTTGTAAGTCGGTGTTTAGCGGGAAGGAGGATTGGATGCTTGAGGTGGTATGACTCTTGGAGCTGCTTTAGACGTCGACCAACGCGGAGGATGCCCGCATCATCCAAGAAAGGTTGGAATGCTTTCATGGGCGAAGAGGCCGGGAACGTTGAGCGATCGAGTAATGCGGCAATTTCCTGTGGGAAAGCGTACCGCTGGACACATCTAATCCAGATAGCTTCTGCGTTGAGAAGCTCCTCAGGAGTGAGGGGTCCCGAGATAGATGGGCAGCTGCGCCTTGCATTACGACCCACACCAGGCGGTGACACGTAAGACTGTCGACAGCGTACTATGGGCGGACAGATTCATCCAGGAGTCCGAGGTGGAGACCGTGAGAGCTGACACGGAAAGCTCGGCAGCAGCGTGTTGTGACTCGTCTGTAGGGAGTGCGGGCGAGGGGATGAGGTCGGCAACGTCCCGACAGGCGTTGGCGTCGTCGGACGAAAGCCAATATGGGCCGTGCCACCTTATACTGCTTTTCTTCAGGGACGTGGCGAAAATGCCGCGCGTGATGAGATCGGTGGGATTGTCTCGACCCTTGCAGTGTGACCATTGCGTGCGGCATGAAGCGGACACGATCTCCACTACTTTCGACTTGACGAACTGCGGTTGTTTGGCTTCGTTGCCCTTGATCCACTGGAGTGCCACTTCGTAGTCTGTCCAAAAGTGTGGCTGAGCAGAGGCCACAACAAGCAGGCTAGAAATGTGGCTGTAGAGGCGCGTCGCCAGCAAACAAGCAAGTAACTCGAGGCGGATTTCAAGGGAGCGAGGCGAGCTCTGGCAGGAAGCAAGACGGTAGATATGACGCCTTTAGAATCGCTACTTCGGATATATACAGCGGTACCATAGGCCTTGGGGCTGGCGTCGGCGAAGCAGTGTACATCTAGCACGAGGTTGCCCAGAGGAAAAACACAGCGTAGAACGCTGAAGCGGTCGAGGAGCGCTAAGCCAGTTTTTCATTTCTCCCACGTGACAAGGTCCTCAGCGCTAGCAGGCTCATCCCAAGAGGCCTTCTCGCGCCACTGCTTTTGAAAGAAGATTTTGCTGGTTATGACGAAGGGCGCAAGATACCCCAAGGGATTGTAGATGAGAGAGAAAGTCTTTAGTACTACGTGCTTCGTAGTCTGTTGTGAACGCGAGAAGGCTACAGCACAATGAGTTGACAACACAAGCAGATCAACGTCACGGTCCCAGTGCAGTCCGATAACCATGATAGTAGCCTCACCGGTGGATGCGTTATCGTACGAAACTCCGTCGTCTAGGAACATCTGGCGTAGGGCGGACGAATTAGACGTCCACTTCCTCAGGTCCATTTCCGCATCCTTCAAAATCTCCACTGTATCACGGTAAACCCCATGGGCGTCTTCTTCAGAGGTGCAACCCACGACCAAATCATCGACGTAGAACCCTGACCGAAGTCGGGGCACCGTGCTCGCGCATCTGGGAGCAACGGAGTCAAAATGATGCTGCAACATTGCCGCCAAGAGGAAAGGAGTGGACGTGGCGCCAAAAGGGACTCTCGTCATCCGCCACTGCTCTATCAGCGGGTTTTCGGATTCTTCAACATGCCGAACCCTAAGAAAACGGAGAAGGTTTCTGTCCTCACGGCGGATAACAACTTGCAGGTATGCCTTTCGGATATCAGCCGTGACAACAAAGCTGCTACAATGAAGTAACAGCAGCAGATGCTGAATATCGGCGATTTAGTTTGGCCCTTTCATTAGGCAGGAATTCAGAGATGGCTGCTCCGGGAGATGGGACGACGCATCGAAAACCACGCGGAGCTTGGTTGTAACCACAGGGGTGGCACAAACCCGCCATTGTTGTAACTACCCTCAAGCGGGTGCCTTTGGCAAAACTGCCATCTTGTCCTGGTCGCACGTCATAGAAAACGTCGTTTTGAGGTCATGTGACTTTGTTTACATCTCGTTTTGCCACTTACCGACATATCACCGTCGTCATAAAGCCAAGAAATGAACATATTTTGCCAGCGTATACAACGCGATGCTTCAACAACAACAACTTTATTTTCGGCCCTGGAGAGTGGGGAGTTTCATCGCAACAGGCGATACTCTACCCCAGTGCTTGGTGGAATGGGGGGAATAAAATAACGTGCCCCTTTACAATAACGATCGAAGTCCGATGGTGTCCAGAAATGTCAGAAGACCTTTGAGCGCAGAGCGTTGCTGGGCTGGATTGGGCCAGGGACCAAGCAATTTCGGTAGGGAGAAAGGGCGAGAGTCCAGCTGACGACAGGGCCGAAGGTTTTGGGAAAGAGCACGCTGAGGTTCGAGGATTTAGCTACGGTTGTCACTCAGGTGGAAGCTGTCATCAATTCGAGACCCCTCACCTACATCTCTGAAGATCCAAGCGACCCCGAAGCGCTTTCACCTGCTCACTTCTTGGTGGGGAAAAGACTCACAGCCCTTCCAGCACCCCGCCCATTGGATGCGGGCAACTCGACGTCGGGTGATCTCCGAAGACGCTGGGCCTACCAAGAAAACCTGACCGCCGTTCTTTGGGCGAAATGGACCAGGGAATACATCTTGTGCTTGCGATCGGCGAATATCTGTCCGCCATGCTCTTCAACTGGCATCAAGGTTGGGCATATCGTACTCCTCGCTAAAGAAAATGTATCCCGAGTAGCATGGCCTCTGGGTCGAGTCGAAGAGGTATTCGTCAGTGCAGACGGCAGAGTACGGTCATGCCGTGTAAGGTTGGCGGACGGGAGGATGTTAACCCGACCAATTCAGCTGCTTTACAGGCTGGAGGGCGACACTGCGTGAGCTTCGGAATTGTTTAGCGGGGGAGTGTGTTGAGGAAGATGACACAATGACGTCACTACGCATCATCCTCGTGATCGCGCTTGAGCGAGGGGTTTCATTCCACTTCAGTTTGTTGCATTAAACGGACATCTCTTCTGTCACCTCTGTGGCCCCTTGGCTTTATTCCACATCTGGTGCCGAAACCCGGGAGGCGATTTTGTGCAAGGATTACTGACTGCCATAGGTTGTCATGGATAACTTGGAACGACTGAAGAAGATGCGAGCTTCCAGCCGAGCGACTGTGACGCGTATCATCAACGATTTGAAGACCCTCATAGCTACATCGCCCCACGATCCTGCTCAGCTTACTGCGAAGCTTACGTTTCTCGAAACAAAAGCATCAACCTTGACTCAGCTCAACCAAGAGATCCAGGCCCTTATCGACGAAGCATCTTTGGAAGCAGAATGCGAGGCCTGCGATCAGTACTCGGAATCTATTATCACTATCTCGGTTCAAGTCCGTGAAGCTCTGAACACCGCTCTCGGTGTCACGAGACTGGCATCCGCTCAGGTCGGCGGTGCTCAACAGCCTTCGTCTGCTACATCTTCTTCCGCAGCATGGTTGCCCATTTCTCCTTAGTTTAAGTACATCGCATTGGCTTGGTGAGTCTTAACGCGCGGTCGTCATCACATCTTTGGAAGTCGTAAACAGTACAAGACCATATGTGCAAAATTGTGGGTTTTACTGCGAGATTATCAGATAAAAATAATTACCGTCATCGAAAGATATCCAAAACGTCGCGCAGAAACAGCAACCGCACTGTTTTCAAACGGTTTTGCCGCCGGTCACGGGCGCTGCCATCTTTAAGGTCACGTGTGCCTCGACGTTTGCTGTGACGTGCGACCAGGACCTGTCCAGGATGCATTGCGTTCGCCCAGCACGCTTTCGTCTACGGAGCAATACATTGAGTGCCACCCCTGTGGTTGTAACGGCTTCTTTCCAAATCACAGCGTGGTGGGGCATATAGTAAACTTTCTCGTGTTCATCGACTTGGTCCACCACCCTCTCTGCGTGCCCCTCACTGAAATACTCTAATAACGGTGTCGTAGTCGTGTAGCAATTCCGAAGACGACGGAAAACGTCGCAGCTGCTGCAAGAGCCGCCATTGAGCTGTTGCTCGATTGTTGGCTTCCGGGGGAATACCCAGCTCTTTGACACGACATAGCGGCCCTCGCACTTTCCAACTTGAGTAGAAAACAGAGTGGCGGCTAAGCTCTCTGCCTCGTCGGGGACTTGCCCGGTTATGCCCAAAGCATCCAAACGCCACATTTCTGAAGGGGGGGGGGATATGTTTAATGCAAAGTAAGAAAAAAGAGAAGGGAAAGGTTAGCCACGGTGTGGGCTTGCTATTCCCTAATGCTTTCAAGCAAACAGAAGAAAACAGCTGGGATACAGAAAATTATAAAAAAATACAGAAGAAACAGCTCCTTCACTAATCGTTGCGCATAGGACGCATCAGAGAATGCCCAGGAGTTTAGATTCCCGAAGGAATCGTGTCAGCGCAGACGTGACTTCAGCGTGCTGGGTAGGGCCAAGTAGCACCGCGAGGGAAAGCTCTCGGTAGCCTAGATGAGCAAGGCGGCGCCGGAGACTCGATCGGTGGTTTTCGTACCGCTGGCAGGCATTGAGAATGTGTGGCACATCGGCTTCTACGTTGCACGTTGGGCAAAGAGGTGATGGGTGCTGATTCATCTTAAATAGGAGGAGAGGAGTTCGGGCCACATTCAGCCGCAGCCGATGAAGCAGCGATTCCTCGATGCGCGGGATGCGGCCAGGCACAGCATATGTCATTAAAGGGTCAATGGATTTAAGGAAGGCATTGGTTCGTATAGCTTCTTGCTGGAAGAGCTGTGTGCGGTTGGCAGTGAAACGGCGGATTTTCAGCTGGCACATAGAGTGCGCAAGGGGAAAGACAGTTGGTTGCTCAGCGTCGTGGGCTTGCCGAGCAAGAGCGTCAGCACGATCATTGCCTGAAATTCCGACATGGCTCGGAATCCATTGGAACACCACTTCGTGTCCCAGTGATACAAGTTCAGAGTGCAGGGCGATGATCGTGGTGGAGGTGTCACTGATGACTGCGGCAGAGTAAGAGGCCAGCGCCTCCAGAGCCACTTTACTGTCGGTGAGGACCGACCAGGCCCTGGGCGCACACGAGGAGACATGTCTCAAAGCGGCCAGTAGTGCGAATGCCTCGGCCTCAGCAGATGACATAAGAGGGAGCTTGAAGCCGTGCTCAGCTCCATCCTCTGGGATGCAGAAGGCAGCAGACGACCCAACTAGAGAGACTGAAGCATCGGTGTATATTTGGGTTCGATGCCGGTGGTGACTGTAGATGTGGAACAAGGTCAGTTGGCAGGCCACAACTGTTGGCACAACCTTCTTTTTCCTAAGGCCCGGAATTGACGTTTGTACAGTGGGGTAGTGAAGTGTCCACATGGGTGGTGCAAAGGAGGTCCGGGCGGAAGTTGAGGGGATGTTGCTTCGTAAACGGCAAATAGCTTGACCGAATGCAGATGCGGGATAACGTTGCGCAATGTCACAGAGGTAATGGGCTGGATGGCGGGCAAGATAACGTGTGTACGCGTGTAAGGCGACACTATCGCGAATAATAAGCACCGATGGCTCGCGTGCCTCCGCCAAAACAGAGAGGGTTTCCGTTGTCTTTGGCACTCCCAAACAGAGACGGAGACTTCTGGCTTGAATATTGAGCAGGTCCCGCTCGTGAGTGTTGGAGAGCCCATAAAGGACAGGCAGGCTGTAGCGCATAACGCCAAGCAACAGGGAGCAGTGCACACGATGGAGGTCAGCACAGGACGGGCCCCATGTGGATCCACAGAGGTGCCGGAGCACATTACAGTATATGCGGGCGCTCGCAGAAAGGGAGTTGATCTGCCGCGACCATGTCAGTCCCCTATCAATGATGATGCCTAGATACCGATAATGCGAGACGTAGTTCAGTCTAGAGCCAGCTAGCAGTAGGGAAGTAGAAGTAGGCTTGGTGAAGGAGCGACGCGTGAATGCCATAGCTACTGTCTTAGCCGGCGAGACCGACAACCCACGGTCAGCAAGATGCGCCACAAGAAGGTCTAAGGCATGTTGCAGACGACGCTGAATGGCATCACGGCGCGCTGCAGAGGTCCATATGCAAATGTCATCGGCATAGATCGTGATATTGGTATGCTTGGGCAGAAGAGAAGGGAGATGTGCCAGGATGACATTAAACAGGAGCGGGCTGAGGACGCTCCCCTGTGGAACTCCACGATGCACAAAGTAGTTGGCACTGTCACCAGCTGCTGTGCGTACGAACAGAGACCTGTCAGAGAGGAAGGCTTGCAACCAGGTAAGGGTACAGCCACCCACACCAGCTTCTTGAAGCGACGCGACTACAACATTATGGAGAACACTGTCTTATGCTTTCGCTACATCCAGGAAGACAGCGGCCGTTAGGAGCCAATCAGACTTTGCTTGCTGGATGGAGGAGACGAGATCGATGACATTGTCAATCGCGGACCGCGCTTGCCGGAAACCAGCCATAGCTTCAGGAAAGAATCGGGTGCTCTCAAAATACCAGTTCAATCGTGCGGATACCATCCGTTCCATAACCTTTCTGGTGAGGGCAATTGGGCGGAAGACATCAATGGCGTGTGGAGACTTGCCTGGCTTCAGGAGCGGCACTATCATTGCATTCTTCCATTCTGCTGGGAAAACACCATCCCGCCAACAATTATTGTAGAGCTTAAGGAGTGCGTGTCGGCCATGAAGGGGTAGATTTTGGAGGGCCTTGTACGTAATACTGTCAGGCCCAGGAAAGGTGTGAGGGGATGATTTCCTTAGGGCAGCCTCCAACTCCATGAAGGAGAACGGAACATCCAGGACTCTGCGAGGATTCCAGGACGACCGGGATGGCACGAGCTGACGATCCCTGCGACATCGAAGCTGTCGTTAGACGGGCACAGTATTCGTTTGCAACGTCGATTTCCGAGCGTGAGGTTGCTAGCGCGAGTGCTTGAAAAAGGCGCCGTTGAGCAACAGGTGTAGAGAGTGCCCTGAGTATGCTCCATATTCCGGAAAGTGGCGTCCGCGGAGACAAAGAGCTCGCAAAGCGCCGCCAGCGGTTTCTTGCAAGGGTGGCCAGGTGTCTCTGTATGGCCTTCTGAATGCGTCGTGCTTCAGCGATGTGACACGGGAGACCGGAACGACGAGCCTTCCGTTCACCCCGACGACGAATAGCACGCAACCGTTCATACTCTGCATCAATAGCTGAGAAGGCGATGGGGACACGGCGCGCCGTTGTAGTGCGAGTCACCGCATCGGTTACGACTTCAGCAAAGGAGGAAGAAGTCAGATGCTCTAGCTGCTGGTCTCTGAAGGCCCACTCAAGGGTGGACCGAAAGGCGTTCCAGTCGGAGCTCTTGATGATTTCTGAAGGGTCCAAACTGTTGACATGGTCTTGTTCTTCCGAAGAGAGAAAGAAAAGAGAGACAGCCGCAGACAGGGTTTTGTGATGGCGCGGATGGCACGTTCTGGATTACCCATCCGAAAACGCGTTTGACTTGTCCATTAACTATCTTCCAGTAGTAGGCAGCGCCGATCAAGAGCCCAATCTCCGCAGTCCGGCCGGAATCCGCTGATGCTAAACCCCTGTGTTCCAAAAGGTCAAGCGTTGTAGTGCCCAGCGGAGGGGTGACAACAGGACAAAGATCGGATATTCCCAACGCTTCCACATCAACGACACACTGGGGATCAAAAAGAGCTTCAAGACGAACCCCAGCACACTGGCAATGAAACAGTTTGGGGTGCGTTGACGCGAAAGAGAATACTGAGAGGTCTTCTTGGCCTTTGATGTCACACTGTAGCTCTCGTAAGAGGTCTTGCCGGATGAACCTCTGCTCGCTCCCATTATCTAAGAGTATGCGATCTGGCTTCCTCCCCGCCAGGCCTGAGGCAAAAACTTCCGCGGTCTGAAGCCGAGGCCTCGTTCCCGCAGCTATGAGGCTGGATGCGAGCCTTGCTGCGGTACGGTCACTCCAGGAGGGGTGGCGATGTCTGACCCATAGACGAAGAGGGAGACGAACTGGGTACGAAGTCTCGTCGCTGAATGTCGCAGAGGACCGAAAGGTGATGCCCGTGACAGAAAGCACAAGATAAACGTGCAACTGAGCGACAGAGCCTTGAAAAATGTTTGGGTTTGCCGCAACGGAAACATCTCCCGGCGCGGGATATGCGGATCTTCTTGTCGGCAGGCGACATAGAAACCGGACACGATGAGAGTGGATACTCCGGAGACGCACACAAGGGACAGGAGGATGACTGACGAGGAACTAAACGTTGGCGAGCTTACATAGGAGTCTGGTTTGTGGCGGCTAAGGCCGAAGCTGTGGGAAGGCCATTGCTGTCGCTGGATCCTCTGGGGCGGTGATAGGAAGCCAGCTCCGGTTGACGACCTAGGGAGACGTCTTCCTGCGTCTCAACTTGCACCTTGAGAAACGAAATTAACGCCTGAATGTCTTCTGCCGAGGACCTGGCCACCTCTGGAGTAGCTGGCTTCTGGCTGCTTGGACTTGCTTCCACCCTTTTTTGACGAAAGACTACACAAAGCGGTTCGGGAAGACAACGCGTGACAACACGATACAGGACCTCCGCAGACTGTTCCTTAGGAATGCCATGTGAGGTTGATAAAGAAAAGTTCAGGCGGCGCTGCTACAGGTGGTTGCGTGATGGTGTGTGGGTAGCCGGCGGTTAAGCCTGCCTTTGTGTTTGTTAATATGATCGCTAAAACAATGTACAAAGAGCGCGTTTTGGCAAGTTATTAGCCGCGTTTACATGAATACGACACTAGCGTATCGTATCCAGTTGTCGAATCGAATCCACCCATGTAAACGCGTCAATTCGCTAGGAGAGGGTATCGTATTCAATTCGCTTAACAGAGTTGGATCGAGACGGTGGATGTGCATTCAGACTGTGCATGTAAACAGACGATGCGCATCAAGGCAAGAAGAGAGGATTATGGGAAGCGGCGTTCGGCTGCGGGCTAGTTGCGTCGTCTGCTACTCCTAGTCGGGATCACAAAATGATGATATTAGGGAATTCGCAGCCACGCTCCGTTTTGGATATGTAGGTTTGTCTAAACTAACAGAAGCAGCAGGGCTTGCAGCCGTAGAGCAGATTTTATTCTGAAGTACGCTTGAAAATGTGGCGTAGATGCTACGTTTTCGACGTTTCAGCGTTCGGTGCGAAGGTAGCGGGACACCGGAAACGGCAGTATTTGCGGAAGTGCGCCTCTAACTTTCCGATATGACACGGCGTGGCGCCACCTCCGGTCGGGGCTCGATGCGCATTCATGTAAACGGTGGCGTATCGTCTTCACTCCGGTTTCGACTCGATTCGATACGCTTGTGTCGTATTCATGTAAACACGGCTATTGAAGAGGCAGGAGTACGTATTCTCGTGGAGGCGATCGTTGTACTTTTGTCAGTGTTCGGTCGTCGATTGTGGTTGCGTATAATAACTGCACCTCCATGGACCATCGCTTGTTTATCGTTTGTTGTGCGGCCTGTGTGGTGAATTGCAACGATCAAGATAGCCTTTCGATCGCTGGGGCATGTCAGCAGCGTGTTTTTACGCTTTCAAGCCTGGTGTCATGTGCGTAGCGTGTGTGCAGGCGCATCATCACGGTAGGCTGCCTGTAAGTAAACAGCAATACCATTGATGCAAGGGTGGCCATATCCTGCATCGGACTCCCACACGCATAACTTTTATAGTGTTATGGTTTCAAGAAATTGACGTAGTGCTTTACAAGGTGTCACAAATCTGCAACGCATTAAAGCACCGCTTCGCTGGCTGCGTTTGTTCTGGCGCACGACGGAAAACGAACGGTGCAGTCCTGTTTACATCCGCGTCCTGTGTGTTTGTGTGTGTGTGTGTTAGCGCTGTTTTCGTTGTGTTACCCAGGGTGCCCCTGCCTGTGAGTTGTGTGGAAGTTGCCAGTGTCGTGACCTCCTGTCGTTCTATCAGTGCGGTGCTATGGTTAATTGTGACCTCCTTTATCTGCGTATCTCTGCATATAACATTCCTGTACAAATCATCAAGCACTGAATTGATTTATTCTGTTCAGCTAACAGAGACTGGCTGTGCTGTGACTGTCACTTGCTGGAACTTAATATAATGGGAATGTACACACTTGGCCTACAGTCATATATTGAGCGCACTTGACATCACAGATGCCATATCTGCAAAAATAAAAGGGCACACTTTAGTGTCGTTGCAATAGATTTGAGCCATTCAGAATTTGTTGTTTATTGAGACCACATACACAAACAACCTTCTCTTTGCTGTTAAAATGGATAAAATATCTCGTACAGAAGGTCTTATTTGTCTCAATAATGGTGTTTCAACGGTGAAGCAAACATACAATGAACAAAGGCAAACACATACAACAACAGCTGCAACATCAGCTGCAGGCCAATCCGTACAGCTATTTGCATTGTGCTTGCTTGTTCAGAGTCATATATTATTGAGGAAACACTTTTACATACCTGGTCAGGGACTTGTGTATTTTTCTGCGCTCATTCTTTATGAGCTCCTCTCTTGACTTCATACTGGCATTGTAAACAACCTCACTTCCATTATCATTGCACCATTACATGACAAACAATCACCACCACCAATGCCTAAAAACTCCCCACAGCTTATGCCAGCTGAGGCTTTCAATTTAGGCTTTTTGTTCAGGAAGAATTTCTATGGTGATGCAGTTGCAGTTACCACTTCACTTTGACACAGATAGCTGAACTTTGACAGTAAAATCACACGAGAGGCCCGTGTGACCTCTGCTTCTCCTTTGGCAAGGCTGCTCTGAAAACTGCCACTGTTCAATTGTGCAAATTAAGGTATTGCACGATTACATCAGCAGCTCTATACAGCGTTCTTGAGAATTTTCTTTTTTAGCTTTTAGGTCATGCTATAGTTCTCTGACTGTTCCCAGTTTTCTACACTGTCCTGTATTGCAGACAACCTGAAATACAGATGGTAAAGCTCTGAAAAATTTGTGGATTTGCCCCATGCATTTGTGCACTGCGTAGTTACGCAGTTATAAACCGCACAACTGTGTGCTGAGAGATTGTGCTATTGCTTGAGAAGCAACACCGTGGAATATCAAAGCAAACAGCAGCACTGATCATTGTCTGCTAGCTTTCTGTATTGATATGTATTGGACAGTAAGTGGAAGGCTGCAATGGACAAATGAATGCAATGCAAATAAGCTCATACAAAGAAAAGAATGAAACTTGAAATCAGATGCATCTTATCTACAATGTGCTGCTATTACTTTTTAGGAAATACAGGATTGTATATCTTTCTTCCACATTTTCTGTTATCTTTTGAGACACTTTGGCAGTTGTAACTTTGCAAAAGCCGACATATTCATTCAGCTATATCAGCACAAAGCTATACAACCAGACAGTATATTAGTATATTAGTTTTGTGAACGCGGTGTACTGCATCATCAAGGACAAAGTCTGGGAGCAGAAATGTGGGACATTGCTTAATATGCAGAAAAATAACATAGATGTTTTTGCATGGCTGACCACCTAACTTCAATAGCCAGTGATGAACATGCGATGTCTTCAGCTGGTGTATTCTGGAAATTAATAGGTGACGTATGGTGAGGGGGGGATGGTTGCAAGTTAACAGCACCCAACAGCAACAACAGTTTCACAGATTTTGGGCAAACACATCTATGTTGGCACACATGAAGGGCATATAGTTATTTCAATACCCTTTATTGAACTTTATGTACCCATATGGGTGCATTACAAAAAAAGTGGGAGGGGGCAGGGTTACAAAAAGAAACAGAGGTAGAGGTCGTGCGAAACTCTTCTTTAGAAGGATGGAAAAATTCCGCATGCACAACCACAATATTCCTGAAGCAATGGTTTCTACTCTTACAATGACACGTTTTTCATGCATTTAAGCAGGGTTAGTCACGTTCCAGCCACATATCTGTACGACAATTAGTTTTCTTCACGTATTGCATTAAAGAACTGCGTTCCTGAAACAAACTAAATAAGAAGGTGTGTCATATGTCACAGGCATTTTGTGCCGGTTATGCAGTAAAACTAGTATGCTTGAGGCGCTACATATCCTCCTGGTGATGATGTGAAGGAAGGAAGCTTCAATCTTTCCAAATGTAAATGAGTGCCGTGGTGTCTTGCATTGTAACAGCATCTAGGCACTCTTTCCTGTGGGCTTTCGAGTGACAGATTCATGCACATTAGAATCATTTGTAATGATGCTGATAACAACACTCTTAATCACATGAGAATTTTGTGACGGTAGTATGCCCATATTGCGTTCATCCTTCATTCAGTGGTGTGCATTTAGGGGTGGAGTGTGAGTCAAGGCAGAGGTGAGCTAGTACGAAATGGGAGTACCTGTTCCTATCAGGTAATATACAGGACATGTCAAAAAGGAAGGACCGTGGACACTTAGCACGTACCTGTACTGGTGTAAGGGGAACGAAGTTGCAACATAATTGAAAGTACAGTGAAGTGAAGTGTATATCAGAAGTGGCGATTGGTTTGGTTCACGCAGTATTACTACACTGCTATTCAGAACACATTGAAGACAGACACAACAGAACGAAATTACAGGCATTTGGGCATTCATGATAAACAGGGGCATGGTTGCAATGTGTATGTGAATGCAGATGGTGAGAAGAAATCTTGTGACCTGATTACACAGGGACGTGTTTTTCTATTCTTAAGATTTGCCTTGCAGCATATGAGGCTACACAACAAGTGCACAGATCACACCAGTGTAAAGCTGGAGTGTCGTTGACATCCGTGTCGCCACCATGTCATGACATCAATGTCATGACAGCTGTCAACAATGTATAGCATGTGAGATTTGCCGGGAAATCTTGCAAAAAATGAGCATGTCTGTGTTCTCAGATCACATGATCTGTCATACATCTGCAGTCACATCATAATGATACCCATGATTTAGCACAGACGATACAAATGTCAATCTGTTTTCGTTATTTTATTCCCCCCATTCCACCAAGCACTGGGGTAGAGTATCGCCTGTTGCGATGAAACTCCCCACTCTCCAAGGCCGAAAATAAAGTTGTTGTTGTTGTTGTTCAATCTGCCACGTGGTGACTGTCCTCAGCATAGCTGCGTTTCAGACAGATCGATGTACTTGTGCGCTGCAGTACAAGGTGGAAAAACAGCATTACCAATAACAACAGGTCCCTGTGATCTACATATATTTCAAGGTACTGGTAATTTTGTTACTGGTTCTCTTTGCACCGGCTCAGACACACCCTACATGTCCTTCCATCACAGTTCCCTTTTTCATGATCTCTATTTGTTCGTTATGTGTATCAGACAGCATTTCCGGTATTCAGTCACTCTTCATGTCCAATGTACCGCAGTAATTTCAACTGTTCCGTGTTGGTACTTCCTGTGCCAGTAATACCCTAGTTACACTAGCTTTCTCAACCACGGTTGAGTCGACTGCAGTCGAATGGCTCAACCACGGTTGAGTGAACTGAGCAACGAAATCAGTTACACGGGCTCCTGTGAGCTCAGTTGAGAGTAGCGCTAGCAGCGTCGCCTGATGAGCAAACAGAGAAACCCCAAAACACATAACAATTTTAAATATTACGTCGTCAGAAAAATATAACGCTTTGGACGCTTTCCAAAGGTGTACAATGCCCCAAGAATGTGTATTGGAAGGATTTCGTACGCAACTCGACACTTTTACTATTGTTTCGCATTTTCAAATTTACATTTCAGCCGAATCGCGAAATATGTTCACAACACTAATTCGCACGAACGCGTCTGCTGTCTTCTGCTCTTTCGTGCGTCGCCGTGCATTTTTCTTATCCGCGTTGTTTAGTCTTTTATTTTGTTGTACATGTCATTGTCCTCGTTGAGTTCTACATATTTCGTGTAAATATTTCTTGTGCTGCCGTGTCTGTACTGTGCGTGTATGTTCTGTTGGACAAGCGATGTGTTTGAGCAAAACGAAGAACGACGTGGTGCGAGAGAGGGTCAGCAATGTTTTTCTGTACCTCCCCTACTTCTAGTCTCGACTGAGGAAAATAGAGTGTGAGCTGGATGCTGTACGCGCGCGATAGATAAGCGACGAAAGCGGAAACCAGCACGGCAACAGGTGAAAATTCTGACAGCAACAGCTCTGCGATTGTGCACAAGGGAGAATCAACTGCGCAGCTATCGACGGCCAGCGTCTTGGTCGGAAACCACACTGCCCAACCTCGCTGACGAGTTCTTTAAACCGAAGCGGGACTATCGCGTCACCTGTGCAACGTTCAGCTACATGGTGGGCGTTTGCCAAAGCATAGCTAGGCGAGACACGGACATGAGGCAGGCTGTGCCTTTGCAAAAGAGTGGCAGGTGCCCTTTATCGCCTATTAGCATCTGCAGAACAGCCTTTTTGGTGTCAGCAGGCATTTTGTGAATTATGTGTACTGGGAGTCTTTACTTAGTGATTGGACAAACTACAATCCCAGTTTGTGAAGCTCACAACACAAACAGAGCCACCCACGTCGGTTTGACGGAGTAACAGGACTCTCTCAAGATTCTGGACGGATGCCACATTGAGATGTGCTCTCAAACAACCAAGGCTCAGACTACAACTACAAGGGCTCGTACATAGAGACAATGCAAGGGTTCATCGTGGGTCTAGTAATCCTATGTGACCAAGCGTTTCCTTTGCAGCCGTATATGATGAAGCTATACTCTGACGGCAGTTTAATGCTTGACTGTCAGATGCAAGACACGTGGTTGAAAATGCCTTAGGGAGAGTGAAAGCACAACTCTGCATCCTTCTAAAGCGGATTGAATTCGACATCAATAACTGTGACATGATAGTCATGATAATTAGAGCTTGCATTCTACATAACATGTGCAAAGGCATGAATGACAGTGCAGGTCTGAATGCAGGACTGAAATGCCACAACATTCGACACCAGTTTCCACTGAAGGTGGGGCATGTGTGCAGGATTCCATCGCATTGCACATTTATGGAGCAACGCCTTCATGAAGTCGACATCTAGCGCGTCACCCCCACACCAAAAAGGGCCTCGAAAAGGCTAACACAATTGTCTCCACCAAAGGACATCTCAGCATTAAACAAACCCTTTTCAAACAAAGCATTTGCTTGTGAAGTAAATTATGAAAATGCCCATAAACCAATTAGATTGATTAGCGTAGCAAAACGGTGCAGTATTGAAAACTTTTGCCGTAGCAAATAATAATGATTTTAAATGAGAGGTGCTGAAAGCGCCCATCATGCTTCAATAACGTCGACGATTCTCTCCCTCGTCAGGAAAAGCCACCCTAGCTCTACGAGTTGGGAGATTGTGTACGTGTACGTGTTAAAGTTGTAGCCAAGGGCAACTGTGTGTCCTGTTGTATGAGGTTCGGTCATGTCAGTTGCACTTAGCTGCAACTTTAGCAAGCAAAAACTGTCCATCATAAGAAACAAATGTCCACATTACCAAATACAAAAAAATTAAGCGAGCAACACCAATGACATTTTACAGTCTATGTTCATTTGAACTCTTATTTCATTTACTGGACACATCCATCAGGTGGACCATGTTTGTTTGGCATGTTTTTTTTTCTTTGTCTCTTCGTCATCATGAGGTTGGCTTTTCTACTGTTTGCTATTCACGAGTTCTGCAGTAGCAGACCAGAACACCTCCATATTTTTTAAAGTCTCAATCAATCAAACAACGTTCTACAACACTATGCCAGCATATTTATTGCGGGCAAGTACATTTCTCTAAATTGGATAATTTTACTGTCATGTTTCCTTATATGTAGATTTTATAACTACGGTAATATGCCTATGTTTTCTTGTGTGTGTGTTTTTTTTCACGCAATGACCCTTTTTCAATATAACAAAAGCCGAGAATCACTTACATAATACATTACACATATACATTTAACGAGGCTTTGCCAGGACAATGCACTGTTATAAAGCTAAAAAAACAAACTATGTATGCAAGATTTCTCTGTTATGGAAAAAAGAAAATTATTGTGGTGGCGATGATTGAAAATAAGTCTGCATCGAATGAAACATTTCTTTGAAGGAGGAAACATTTCCTTGAGTTTGAGGAACACACAATATGAACTGAAGGAAATGTTAGCTCTTTCCATAGTACACCATCTCGCTTGCACCATTTTTATTTGCTTATCAAAGCATTTCTTGTTGCATTCTATTAACTCCTTTCTGCAGCCTCAATACTTTTCTTTGAAACCTTCGTTCCTTTTTTCAGCTTTTTGTAGCTCTCATTTCCACAGCTTTTTAGAGCTCTAGGACCTGCATCATCAAAGTCTGGTTCTTGGGCTACTTTCTCTGTGAGGTCTGTGGAGGTTCCGAACTTGTCTCTTGTTGCTCAGTTGTTTGTTCTTCAGGCTGGGATGCTGCAACAATGGTTTCCATCTGGCTGTTTGTGTACAATTGGAACCTTGAAGATACACAAGAATGTGTGAAGCATGCAGTGAGACGACATATTACTGAGGAAGATGCCTCGATGTTCCCTCTGCAGTTTTTTTTAATTTGTTTTGTCACTCCTTCGAAGTTTATAGCATATAACATAGCATGCTTATAGTGCATCACATACACAGGGGATAAATAGCATGCATAACAAATGACATACAATACACACAAGCTACTGTTATTGTCTTTTCTTGTTGCACATAAATCTCCTGACTATGGATCCCCACCCACTAGTTGCCTTGCTATGCTTTGTAGTAATATGCATATGATTACATGCAGCATTGCCAGCACTGGCACTGATTTCCAGCTTAGTAAATGCTCATCCATATTTATCATTTTAGTGACTTCAGAATTGTTGCTATTTTATTTTTTACCACTTAATAATGCCTTTACAAACTATTACATATTTTAAGCACATGCTTGGTTCACAAGAGTTCAGAACAAGCAGTGATATACTAACTGCAACACATATTCCAGCGAAGAGGACGTACACACCCCATTTCCATATCCCCTCATCATCCTGAAGCAGATCACTCAGATGCAGAGTTCCACACATCATATCAGTACACAGATGCAGATTGCAGATGTGGTTATGCTCACCAATCATGACAGCACTGTTTCTGAACTAGTCGTTTTGTAGCAGTGCGAAACCGTGCAGTGTGGCTGTAGTTTTCATAGGTGAAGCTGGAAATTCAAGTATGACATGTCATCAGTTGTACCAAATAGTATGAAACATCCAAATTCCATCCAAAAGGACACCAAACAGCATGTACATCATACGCGCCCGCGGGAATGCGACGAAAACGCCACTGATCGCACGGAATCATCTACCAGCATGTTGTGGTAGCTGGATAAAATAGGCGTAAGTAGCTATGACATACACAACAAAGCAAGCAGAAACAAGAAATTAACTGAGTTTCCTACCTGTATTCCATCGTCAGGTTTTCTATTTTAACCCGCACTTGCTTCCCGACGAAAACCGCAGTAGCTGTCTCGACGCGGTCGTAATCGGCGGCGTTTCTTTTCTGGCCTCTTTGGTCCCCGATACGGCTACACTGTCTTCCCAGGGGTTTATCAAGTGCATCATCATGGCATCTGACCAAACGAAGTGTTTTTTTACTGCACGGCAGCTCACTTATTGCTTCCGACGACGCTACAGTAGCTGAAGTGGAGTCCGCCATCTTGCTTTTCAGTTGACCCGACCGTGGTTGAGGAGCTCAGTCGAAACTCAACCGTGGTTGTGCAGTCAACCACGGTTGGCGCTGCAGTGTAACACACTCAACCACGGTTGAGTTCAACCGTGGTCGACTCAACCGTGGTTGAGAGCGCTAGTGTAACTAGCGTCTCGCATTCGCGGCATCGGCGACGTTTCGAAAGCAAGGCTACCGAACTGTTCAGCACTCAGAATTTCCTTCTCGATCGCAGAAAGGTCAGAAGTTCCGGGCTCGAAGTCTCCGCATTTCTTGCTTCAACGTCCATATTGAAGATCGCTTTCCGGATGCCGCCACTCTCACAAACTCACTAACAACAGAACTTCCGGTCCGGGCGCCCAATGAAACATGAACCTCGTGCTTTCGTCACGCACACGGCAATTGGCGAATATTCACTACAAAGGGGCTAGATTCGGCGCCGATTGCGCGAGTTGAGGAGGAGAAGCCAAGCCTGTTTTCAGCTCCCCGTTTGGCAAACTTTGCCGCCGCGCACAGCCAAAATATTTCGCGTGTGGCTTGGAGGCATATTATACCTTCGTAATAGATGCGAACGAAAGATTTGTCGAACTTCTCGTCAGAGTCTCTTTAAGCAGTTAGTTGAAGCGCGTCATCCTGGCATACAGGACATCATGCAAAATCACCGCCATTCTCTTCCCATGAAAGGCTTTCCCCGAGTCATACGGACACTGCTCCATCGGCTACGCACGGGATCTCCGTTCACGAACTTGCGACTGTTCGACAACGGCTCCAGGGAGGATTCCAGCTGCAGTCACTGTCATCATCCGGAAACTATCGAACATATCCTGATAGAATGCCTCGCATACCACGCTATGCGGGAAACCCACCTCTCACACTCCAGGCTTGGCGCAGTGACGGACATCCTATTCCCTGAAGGGTCTTCTGCAGAACGAACTACAAAACTCGCAACTTCGTGTGTTTCCTCCAAGAAACGGGCCTCGTGGAAAGACCCCTCTAGTGCTCCTCTCATCAACAGTGCACTTGTCTCATCAGTACCCATCATCCTGCCTACACCTCACCCTTCAACTCTCATCTTCCCCCTTTCTTTCTTTTTTTTGCTATAGTCGTGACGATACCCACTCGTGTGTGGCAAATCGATCTAACCTCCCATAAACCTGTATTGTCACCTCACTACCTAACTATATCAAAAAACCTGAATAGACGCGTGTACAACACAACTTTTTGAATTCTATGTTAGCAGCGTCACTGTGGCTATAAGTGATGCACATATGAAGATATGCGTGCTGAGTCGACTTCATCTCTAACTGACACTGTGTGAAAGACACTGAATGACACTGAAGAAAGCACAACGCAGACTTGTAGCGCTTCTTCTATCCATGAACGGGTTGCATCCAGTCCTTCAGTGCTTTTCATGCTATTATCTTGTCGCTGTCGACGTTCCTCACTGACTTACCAGAATAATGTCAGGTAGAAATATCTGCAGTTCATTTGCACTTCACCACCCGCCCAGCTTATTTTCGACACAATTCAATCGGTCGTCTTATTGTGTGCATAACGCAAAATACACAATGACGTATTTTCCTTGGGGGAATCGATACCCTTTATGCGGCGCCTTAGGAAGGGCCAGTTTGAAAATAAGGTATCACAATACACGCTTCTCGACGACTGTTCGTTTCATTACTGTCCACAGCTTGGAGAGTATGGAGCCTCTTAGCACTGCTCTTCGTTTTCTGGGTGTTTTGGCCGGGAAGGATGTACCGCGTTTAAAGGACGTCGTACCGGTTTCGCAACTTCCTCTGTATTGTTGTGTCATATATCTGGTCATAATTAAGAGTATTAATCTCTTCAGAAATCCGACGTATAATTACACCACGTTTTGTTTCGCCGTTGCCGCCTGGATCTTGAAGCCGCTGTCGTATTTCTACACCGTGCATCATATTAATAGAAATTACGCGTCGATTCTTGCCATACTTGGATTCATCAAGGCAACAGTGTCACACCGGTGAGTTACTAAAACGTTTTTCCAGTACTATCACGAGCGACATCGCCAATGCCACGAAATACAAAATTATACAGTGGAAAACCTCCCCACTTCATCATCTGTTGTTGTTGTTGTCCCCATGTCGTGATCGAGCGTGTCGCCACGAAATGAAAAAAACAAGAGATGCTGATGGTGATGGATAGAAGTAAAAAATTGGGAGAGAGAACCATACCGGCTCTAGCCTTCTTAACAGAACAGTCGTTCTCACGCCTCACCCGCACCTGACCTAATCGTCTTCGCACTGACTCTTCGCCGTGAAGAAGAGTACTAGACCTATTTACACTTTGATGATCTGTACAAAGTAGTGCATTTAACAGTTCCTCTGCAGAAACTCCATGTCGTCGGGGGTCTCCTAACAGTCCTTTCCGCTGACCTCCGTGAGGCATTTGGGTTAGGGCTTTTGCTGATGAAGCGGTGTCCCATTGTTGTAGACACGCTGGCTCGCGTCGTTTTGGTTCTGCCTGCAGATGCATACCCATTGATCCTTCATAGAAGCTACATGTGACCTAGGAGTAGGGCAGCGCCCCGTGATGGTGCCGAGTATCGTGGCTCTCTTTCCAGGATTCTTACAGCGGTGCTGCTGAGTGTAGGTCAAGCCGTTTCGTAGTTCCGCGGTTGAAGACGCTTTTAGGCGGGAGGCATGGAACGAACGCTTGCACTACACCTACATTCCGCGATGGCGCTTCCGATATCCTCCAACGTAGGACTGGCGTGGGACGAGTGGGACCCCGCCTGCTTTTTTACAAGCTCAGCTGGAGAATGCCGGCATAGCCAGTGTATCGATCAATTTGCCAGCAGAGCGGTTCCGTCGATTGTCATAAAAAATTTTCATGCCAACAAGTTTTTATACGCGTTCATGTAGTGGAGGTTCGAGCAACGAATCTGCCTGCGTCGTGTCACCCGTATTCTTGACAGGTAGAGCTCCTCTCGGTGTAGTCTTGCTGGTATGTGTTGATCTCTGGCAACCAAGCTGCCGTTAGGGGTGCGCGCCCGGCGTTTGGTGATGCCCAGTTGTCAATTTATGCAGCCTCTCGAATATCTTGTTTCGGAGCGTCTGCGCAATCGCCATGCGGGAACTCATGAGAAGGAGGCCGTCTACGGCTGAGAGTTCGCCCGCTACGCTTGCAATTTCCTAGACGTCTGAAGAGTACTCCCGATGGGCCACTGTGTCATGCAGCACCCGCTGCAATGTCCTGTGCTTATCCAGATGCCAGGAGATCCTTTAACGGCCTAGTAATTTCCGCGATCCCTTGCAAGAACATCATGAGGCAATTTAACCCCACACACAAAAAAAGAAAAAGAGCAGGGTAACAACAACAACAACAAATAAATCATGACTATGACCTGGGGTGATTCACCACTGGAGAGCAGTACACTACCCAATGATACGCGAAACATTACATGTGAGATATGAAAGTGAAGTTAAAGTTATGCGCAAGTACGAGTGGCGATCAAGTCAAGCCGGGACTTTTCATTTTTCGCAAAAGTAAAATGAATTTACAGGGGAGAAATTAGTTTTATTTTTCAACGTAATCTCCAGCTGCACTAATGCACTTGTCCCAGCGTTTCACGAGGGCTTGGATGCCACCAGCGTAGAAATCCTTACCGGCGTGTAGCAGCCATGATCGGACCACATTCTTGACCTCGTCGTCGCAGCTGAAGTGGCGGCCCCCAAGGAACGCCTTCAGTGGCCCGAAGAGATGGAAATCGCTGGGGGCGAGGTCTGGACTGTAAGGGGGATGTGGCAGCAACTTCCAGCGAAGTTCCTGTAATACCCCTGTCACACGGGCATTTTCGATCCTGCTCGACCGAACCTGCTTGAACCCAATGCAGATCGAATGGTGCTACACGGCCGGCCGCTTCCAAGCAGGATCGGACTTTGATCCTGCTTGACTCAAGACAGTTCCCATAACAGGATTGAGAATTTCAAGATGGCTCGACGGACGCCATTTGCATCCTCGACCCCGGTGAACTGTCATAACTTAAGACGGACATGCGCGCGAAGCTACAAATGATGCTTACATCGGTATACGATAAATTACCACTAATATCGCTGTTATATAGGAAACGCGAAATTAATGAGTTCCGTTTATTCATTTGCCTATATTCTCGACACCGCGCGACAACAGCCGGAACAGCTAATCGGATACGTACTCAGACGGCGACGGTTGCGCCGCCTCTCGCGCCACAGGTCAACCATTCAATGCGCATTGAAAGTGGCCGTGTAGCAGCGTCAAAACTCGAACGTGCTCGGGAAGTTTGATGCAGATCGGATTCGAGAAGGATCGAAATGCCCGTCTGACAGGGGTATAAGGTGCGTGTCATGATATGCGCGGTATGCGGGCGTGCATTGTCCTGTCGGAGGAGGACTCCTTTGGTGATGAGGACCGGCCGCTTTTGCTTCAGCGCTTTATGCACATCCCTGTGAACCTGGCAGTAAGATGCACTATTGATCGCACTATATGCACTATTGATATCGAGACATGTTATCCGTCGGTCCTTGAGGATCAGGCGCTCCACAACTTCGATGCTCTCAGGAACTCTGACACTGGGCTCTGAGCCGCCCCGGCAGGGATCGTCCTGCACTGATGTAGGGCCGCCTCGGGACCGCTTGTACCACTCAAACGCTTTGCTGCGGCTAAGTGTATCGTGCCCGTACTGAGCCTGAAGTCTTCTGTGAATTACAGGTGACTTTACGCCTTCATTCACGAGAAACTTCATGACAATTCGCTGTTGGATGTGCGCGCTCACCTCGTTGTCGGCCATCTTGTCCAGCACGTGTCTTCTGTTTTGCCCAAACTTTGGACCACCACGTGGTGAACGCGGAGGCCTGTTGCGTGTGAAAATGACGAAAAAGAAGTAGCGCGAGCCATTTGTACACTCAGGAGACAGAAAGTCCCGGTTTGACTTGAACGCCCCTCGTACAACAATTGAGCTCTCCTCCAATGGCTGCGCTGGGCTACGCCACAAAAAGGAAGGTGTATAAAGAAAAAAGAAACACCAACGGTCACCGAGGTGCAGAGTAGGACTCTACAGCGTCTGGAGCAATCCTGTAGACAAGAGGAACTCCAAGAACATCAGAAGACATCGACGGTGTTGCACGTGGCTCTGACATGCGCGAAGAATTGCAGCCAGGTTGAACGCCTGTCGGCTAGCAGTACTCAACTGAGCACAGAGTTGCCGCCTCTCCGTTTCGTTGACCTCACATTCTGTTAGGACGTGCTCAATGTTCGCTACGATGCCACATTTGGAGCATAGGCTGCTGTCACAGTGTCTGATCCGGTACTTGAATTGGGGAGTGAAGGCAACATTGAGACGAAGTCTGTGCAGGAGGGACGTAAAATAGCGTGGTAAACGGTCTGGAACTGAGAAAGACAAAGTTGGATCCACCGCTGACAGACCTGTCAGTGATGTCCCGACTCCACTGCAGGCGAGCTAGTGGCTGGATGAGCTCAATCAGAAGTGATCTCCTGTCTCCTCTTGACAACTCTATAAAGAGAAGGGTAACTGACTATGGCGCCTGCAACTTCATGATGGCCCCTGTTATGTCCGGATCTGCCGATGTACCTCTGGCGGGGGGGGGGGGGGGGGTATATGTTTATTAAGAAAAAAAGAAAGGAGCTCTGGGTTCAGAATCTTGTCTCGGAAGATGATGTTTTTCTTCCTGAACAGGGGCATTTTTTTCTACTGTAAAACCCTTAACATCGCGAATTTTAAGGGTGCACAAAAATTTGTAGGAAGATTTGACGGTTCCAAAACTATGCTTGAATCACACACAGAAAAGAAAAAAAAATTGACAGCGATTAATGTAGTTAATGCGACGACAATGAGTTAGCATTAGAGGTTTGCTAATTGCTTTTCTTATGCTTCTTTTCTGCTCCTTATATTTTTATATACTTGACTAGTAGAAGGCCCGGGATCCATTGGAGAAAGAAAGGACCTCTGGGTTCAGAATCTTGTCTCGGAAGAGGATGCTTTTCTTCCTGAACAGGGGCATTTTTTTATACTGTAAAACCCTTAACATCGCGAATTCTAAGGGTGCACAAAAATTTGTAGGAAGATTTGACGGTTCCAAAACTATGCTTGAATCGCACACAGAAAAGAAAAAAATTGAAAGCGATTAATGTAGCTAATGCGACGACAATGAGTTAGCATTAGAGGTTTGCTAATTGCTTTTCTTGTGCTTCTTTTCTGCTCCTTATATTTTTATATACTTGACTAGTAGAAGGCCCGGGATCCATTGGAGAGCGTTGCAGTTTAAACTGTCACACGGCATTAGACACAAACTCAGCCACTCGCGAAACTGTCGGAGAACGCACGAGACACGTCTGAACACATCCAGAGACGAGGCGCCACTGACGACGGCTCCAGCTCCAGCTGACGAGCACGCTTCCACGTGACCGAGAAGAGCGTATCAGCTTGTCGAGCGCAGCCTGATTGGCACTTCACCGTCACGTGCCGCGCTGTACACGGACACCACATTGACTCAGCTATAAGACGCCGGCTTTTCTTAAAAATGAGGTTTCTAATGCTAACATATTAAAACTTATCTTCATAGTTGGTAACTTGTAACTATTTGAACTGGTTTGCAGCACAAGTAAATGAAATTTCACTTTTATCAAATGTGGTACGGATAATCTCGGGCTTATCACGAAGTAAACCAATCAAGCCATAAATTTTAACTGTCATAATTCGCGAAAAATTGGGACCGCGAAATAAAGTGTTCTGCTGTGTTTAACGGGACTCCATATTTTTCTTTTTCAAACCATCCAACCAAGCGTCGCTCACTCTGTGTTGCACTGCGTGAAGGCGTTTGCCTTGTTCCTTGGCGTAGACCATAGACCACGCCAAGGCGTCCAGGTGGCATGCCATGCCTATAAATATATTTCGTTGGAGAAACGGACCACTGCCCATAGTGATGGGCCGTGCTCAGCAGGAGCGGATTCAGTCCCGCACTTTGGGTGGAGCGGTTTCTTTCTCGAAGCACGCAGTGAGGGAATGCAGAGGGGGACGGTGCTGAGTGATTTATTCACCCCCCCACACACACACAGACGTTTCGTGGGTCTCCTCCCTTTGTTTCCTGTGTTCCGCCAACCTTTGGGGGGGGGGCGCTTCGTTAGTTCAGATCTAGACATATGTCGGCAATGATACATTAGGCTGTTGCAATGTACCTGTAATAATGACACTCCTCCCAACGATTTGCAACACACTCTGTGCTTGGGATTCTGGGTAAACTACTGGCCGTGCTACTGCTAGTTGCAATCTTATCAAGTGTCATGAGGTGTCTACCGCCGAAACTACAATACGCCTTCGTGTTTGTGTTTGTTTACGTGTCTTGCCCATCGCTCAGGCTTGCCTGTCATGGAATTTATCCACCAGCTAGCCTGCATTTACGCCATTCTACAATACGAGCGCTGGAAGCATTCGTCCAGCTCAAAATCTGCAGTACGTTTGCAGTTGTGTAAGGTGGGGCAGGATGAGACAGAAATTTGCAATTGAACATGAATTTGTTATCCTCTTTCTCAACAAAAAAAAAAAAAAACTAGCCATATGCGCGATCTTAGGGGTATAGAGTGTCCGACCTGTTAGTGCATATCGGACGTAGCCGGTGTAAGGTAAACACAGAACACGAAATTCAAAAATGTAGATTGTCCCATCCTGCCCCAATCCTCGGGGCAAGACGAGACATTGCGTGGGGCAAGATGAGACACGCCGTAGTAATGACAACACAAATTCGTTTTTCCAGTCGAAGCAGACAAAGTAGAGCCCGTGGGCCCTTACATAGTGCCCGTGAGCCCGCCGACCACATACTGTGCAATGAAACTACACAGAACTAGGTGCTGTTTTGCTCCACCGTCCTTTGCAAACAAGGCACCACCAGTCTGACGTTTCCATTTTTTTTTCTATTTCTATTCTGTTCTATCTGTCGCTGATGGCTCGTTTTTGAGTGCACTTGTGCATTTCATGAAATATCCTAGGAAACAGCAAAATTTGCTGGAAATTCCTAAGCAACATGCATAAAAGAAATATCTGAAAAACAAGCATAAAGCCACCTACACTCTAAAAAGTGAACTTCACCGCATAGCACGCTCTGCACCACCCATTGCCACGAATGATAGGGTTATCGCTTCTGATTTGAGGACAGAGGGAGGCGTACGCCTTTTTGTGTCAATTATCATGTATACAAATTGACACGAAAGGGCGTACGCCCCCGTCTTTCTTCGAATGAGTAGCGTTAACCCTGTGATTCGTGGCAATGGTTGGCGCAGACCGTACTATGCGGTGAAGTCCAAATTTTAGAGTGTAATAGTTGACTTCAGGGTTGCGGAGTTGCTACTCCGGAGTTGGAATGATTCCGGAATCATTACAGATTTATCACAGCCTGGAATGGAATTGGAATGGAATGGCGGAAACTGTCCTAGGAATGGAATGGAATTAGGCCTTTTTTGCAGGAATGGAATTGGAATTTGCACACACGCATCACACCTATATTGCGGAGTTGCCACTCCGGGGTTGGAATGATTCTGTAATCATTCCAGATATATCAGGGCTCGGAATTGAACTGGAATGGAATGGCGGAAACTGTCCTGGGAATGTAATGGGAATGGAATTAGGCATTTTTTCGCAGGCGGAATGGAATTGAAATGTAATGGTCTGAGTGCCACACGGTCAAGGGCGATGGTTTGGTTTGTTTTTAAGAAAAAAATAAAATGGAGATTTTAGCTTCACTAGTGTGAGGCCCGCAACCCCACATCACTTGCACCAGTTACTTTAGTGGAAAACTCCTGTAATGACGATACCAATGAATGAGGGGGAGGAGGAGAAGAGGAGGAGGGCGAAATAACTTTGTCTTTGTGCTTTTTTCGTGCCGGGTAATGTCAATCTCCTCTATAGCACTGCTGGTCTAGCAAGTGCGGTTACCGGTCCTAATTCTTTTATTGGTGGAATTAAAGGAATGGAATGGGGTTGCCAAGCGATTCCAGGAGTGGGAATTGACCATACCTTTTCATTCCGAGGAATTGAAATGAATGGAATTATCACAAATCTTCATTCCTCGGAATGGAATTGGAATGGAATGGGTGATCCCATTCCGCAACCCGGATACACACGGTCAAGATTGATTGAGCACGGTTGATGACACGGATTGAGCCCAATTCTGTTTAACGTGACCATGGCGGGTATTCGGGGCTGCATTGGAAAGAAACTGTCAATTTCGATCTACGCGGATGACATCTGCATTTGGACCAGCGGCAAATCCCGTCCGGCCATCCAGCGGCGCCTGCAACACGCTTTGAACACTATTGAGCACTACCTCACAACAGCCGGCATGGACATCTCGACTGAAAAGTTCGTGGTACTCCCGTTTAGGAGAAGGAACATGCATCCCTTTCCTCTTTCAGTTGCTGGTGTACAGCTGAGAAGTGCATCTTTTCATCGTTTCCTAGGTGTCACGGTAGACGCAAGGCTGTCTTGGGTGAAGTACATAGCGAGCTTGGAAGCCAAGGTCCACCGGTGGATTGTGGTGATCAGGCATCTGGCAGGCATGAAGTGGGGCAGTGCCGTGGCGTCGCTTTTGGCCGTCCACCGAGCTTTGGTTCGCGGGTCACTTGCATACAGCTTGCCTGTGTTGAATGGCCTTCCACCTTCCTCAGTCCATAAGCTTTAGTGCCTCCTGGCGCGCAGTCTCCGAGTGTGCTTGGGAGTCCCTCGGGCAGCAGAAACCCATATGGTCATTGCTGAGGCTAAGGAAGCCCCGCTTGAAGTGCTTCGCTACGAAGAGACGTGTCGGCAGTACCTCCGCCTTCTAGCTCACGATCGGCGGCATCCGCTAGTTAGGCAGCTCCGGACACGCAAGCACAGCAGCGTACACCCATGTGTCTCTCAACTGAAGACTAGCGTACCTGACTCTGTGGTCGCACCCACAGCTCCCTGCACTCCTCCTTGGACTTTTCCGACGCCCTGCATCTCCCTGTCGGTGCCTGGGCTAACAGGGAAGAAAGGCTGTTCTGCAACACGATGACCCGGTTCGTTTCTCAGTTTGCCGATCAGAAAAGGATGACAAGCGTCATGTCTCATCTAAAAACGTTCGTTTTAACCATCATCATCGTGCTAACTTCATCTTCGTCCTTTTCGTTACAGGACAGTTCCCAAACCCATTCAACACACACAAAGAAGATAAAGTTAGTTTCGATTCCCCAACATCCTCCCCCGCAGTGAGTAGTTGCTCACTTGATTAAACAATCTCCAGTGGACAGAGAAGTTGCACAGGTCGACGTAACAACGTTCCGTCTGGTAGTCGGACTGTGCACGCTCTTACTTTTCCGTCAGCACTGAGAGTAATGGTGTCTACCCGACACATCTTCCACAGATGTCTTGGTAAGCGATCTTGCATGAGCAGTACCAAATCTCCGGGCTTCAAAGTTACTGCATTTCCACGTTTCGCTGTGTGATGGGACCGAAGTTGTAGCAAATAGTCCTTCCTCCATCGGGTCCAGAAGGAGTTGAGCAGCTGTTCACGACGTCGGTAACTCTTGTTCAGCGAGCTCCAGTCTGACGCTGTGGACGTCACCTTGTCAGTTGGCAACGTCCTCAGTATCTTTCCCACCAGGAAATGAGCAGGAGTTAGCACTGAAGAATCTTCTGGTGTATCATGAACAGTGGTGAGCGGTCGAGAATTTACTATGGCTTCAATCTCGGTCAGAATTGTGATCAGTTCGTCATGATGGAGTAAAGCTTTTGATAGTGATTGTCGGAGAGTATTCTCCACTGATCGCACCATCCTCTCCCAAAACCCTCCCCACCATGCTGCTCGCTCGATAATAAATTTCCAGTGGATACATTTTTTGGAAAAGTAGGCGAGTACCTCAGGGCTACGTATATTATTCCAGAGGATCTTAAAATCCTTAGAAGCTCGCTTAAAAGCAAGCGCATTGTCGGAGTAAATAATCTTACATAATCCCCTTCTGGCTACGAACCGGCGAAATGCCATGAGGAATTGGTTTGCTGTGAGATCGTCGACAACTTCTAGGTGTATCGCTCTTGTTACAGCACACGTAAAAAGAGCGATGTAGCATTTCGTTGAGTTGTTGCCTACAGTCTTGTAGAAGAGGGGTCCCGCAAAGTCTGTTCCCGTTACCTCGAAAGGTCCAGTCCTGTTTATCCTATCAGGAGGAAGCGGGGCAACGTCTTGGAACGTCGGTTGAGCGCGTTGCCGCTTGCACCACATGCACTTGTACAGAGCACTTTTCACAGCTTGACGACCCTGGATAATCCAATAATGTTCTCTTAGCTCAACGAGCGTGTCACGGACTCCAAAATGCAGTAAGCGTTGATGCGTCTTTTCGATAAGTAGTCGCGTGTAAGTGTGCTGCTTTGGTAATATCAATGGATGCTTCACTTCTTCGTTTTCGTTGCTTCGTTGTAATCTTCCCTTTATCCGTAGAAGTCCATTCGGGTCCAAATATGGGTGGAAGTCTCTTAGACTTGACGTTGATTTCACTGGGTGTGAGCAATGCAGTGCTTGCAACTCTTCTGAGAACACCTCCTCTTGAACTTCTTTGAGCCAGTACCTTTCGGCCTGCTGTAGCTCTTCCGTAATGAGGGGGCCCCTTTCTTTAGGCTCTCTTTGTCTCGCATTCTGTATAAACCTGTACATCCATGACGTTACCCTGATGATTTTATCCAGCGAACAATAGTCGTTCAAATTTAGAATTGGCTTCAATTGATGAGATGGCAGGAGCATGACGTATGTTGTCTTGACTTCTTCGTCACGGAAGTTTTCTCCTAGCATTCCGCGCACGTCAATCAGCTTCGGCCAGCTCGCTTCTGTTTCCTTCAGCCATGGCGGTCCTTCCCACCAGACACTTCTTGCCTTCAAGTATTCAACGTTTACGCCACGTGTAAGAAGATCTGCTGGATTTTCTTTTCCAGGACAGTATCGCCAATCTGAAAGATCCCTGTGACTTTGTATTTCAGAGATTCTGTTGGCCACAAAGGGCTTGTAGCGTTGTGCTTGACCCTGTACCCAGTAAAGTACAATCATAGAATCAGACCAGAGTGTGGCCTTAACAATGTCGCTGAAGCTCTGGTTGACATAGTTGCAAAGGCGAGTCCCTAGCAGAGCTCCAAGCAGTTCCAGACGTGGTAATGTGATGCTTTTCAAAGGAGCAACTCTGGTTTTCGACAACAAAAGTTGAACGGTGCATGATCCGTCGGCATATTGGCTCCTGATGTAGGCGACCGCTCCGTATGCCTGTAAACTGGCGTCGCAGAATACGTGTACGGATTGGCTGAGTACTTGCGCCGTACTTTTAATGCTCCTTGGAATCCATATTTCATCGGCTTTTGGGAGTTCATGACACCATTTTTGCCAGTCTTCCAGAATGTCGTGCGGGAGACTCTCGTCCCATCTTAGTTCCTTTTGCCAGACACGTTGGAACAAGATCTTGGCTTTTATAACGAATGGTGCGAGAATCCCAAGAGGATCGAATATTCGCGCTACCGTTTGAAGCAGGCTACGCTTGGTTTCGTTAGCTGTCAGCAGAAAGTCCAACACGGAATTTAGCGCAACTCGTAACGTATCACTTTCCGCGTCCCAAACCAGACCTAACACCTTCCTCTCGTGATGTGAGATCAACCTTTCGTCTTCGTAATGCCGCAGAGTTGCACACAGCTGTTCATCATTGGTTGCCCATTTTCGTAATCTCATGCAGCAATCTTCAAAAATTATGACTGATTCCATCCAAAGCTGTTGTGCTTCTTCAACTGTGTCGACGCTGGTTACCAGGTCATCTACGTAGAAACTCTCTAAGAGGAGTTCGCAAGTCTTCGGGTACTTTTCAGACGATGTTTGTAGATGGTGTCGCACAGTTCCAGCTAAAAGAAAAGGGCTTGAAGTAGCGCCGAATGGGACCCGTGTCATACGCAGAACTTCAACGTCGGGTAATGGTTGTCCCACTCTCGGTGTTGTCGTGTACCACAGGAATCTTAAAGCATCGCGGTCAGCTTCGGCTAATGAAATCTGTAGGAAGGCTTTCTCAATATCAGCGATCAGTGCAACTGTGTTCCTGCGAAAGCGGAGCAGAACGTGAAGGACCTCCGGATTAAGATTTGGTCCAGCATGAAGAACATCGTTGAGAGAAGGTTCGCTAGCGACACTAGACGAAGCATCAAATACAATCCTTATTTTTGTGGTGTCCCTTTCACGTCGAATCACGGCTCGATGAGGAAGGTAGTACTGAGTGTTAGTCGAGTTGTCGTCCGCTGGTATCTTTTCCGCATGTCTGTTTTGTTCATAGAGGCGAATATCAGCATCGTACTCTTCAATTACCCCACTGTCTCTCATGAGGCGTTTCGTTAGCGATCGGAGTCTTGTCTTTGCTACTTCTAGATTTGAAGGTAACTCGTCTTTTTTCGTGGTCCAAGGTAGGGAAACTTCATACCTTCCGTCTTTCTTCGTAATTGTTTTAGTAAAATGATCCATCACTTCATTAGTATGATCTTCTTTGCATTCGGTTTCGTTGTGCTGAATCCCAATGTGTTCAAGTTCCCAAAATCTTCGCAGCTGGGAAGAAGTTTCGTCTTCAAAGCTTTCCGCTGTTACTCTAAGCACACCTACATTGGTGTCCAAGTTGTCAGACGGCGATGAGGAAGTAGGGCCTTGAACTGTCCAGCCGAATATCGTTTTAATCGCGAAGAGCTTGTCTGTGATTGGTTCCGTCTCGCCTGTCACTACTGCCCAGTAGGAATCTGCACCAATGAGGATCTGGACCTCGCTATTACAGGTTATGCCCGTAAGTACAACGTCGGCCACCTGCATGCCTCTCTCGGCTAGAGTTCGTGTTAGATTACAATCAGGTGGGTGTAGCACATTAGCTGAAATATCAGGTGTTTCCAGAGCTTCAACACACACTTCTTTGCGGGAATATTGGCTGCGAAGCCAAACTTTAACACGACGACACCTTCTTTTCAACGGTCTACAACCGAAGGCGCATATCGTCAACACCTCCTCCCCTACTGATTCGCAGTCAAGCAGATGTGAAAGGGACTCCTTAATAAATGTCCTTTGACTTCCTCCGTCAAGCATTATCCTCACAAACTGTCGCTTTGCGTTAGTTTCTGCCCATACCCGAGCTGTCAGTAGAAGGATCGTGCCGCTGTCTCTGTTGATTTCGGGCTCTGACATGGTAGATGACAACACATCCAAACGAGAATTTCTGGGTTCTTCATTGCCTTGTCTCTTCAAGGGCTGTTCACATAGTACCGTGAGATGATGCCCACCACAGTGTGAGCATTTTAGACGAGGAGCGGTTCTGCAGTCTCTTGATCGGTGGTACCGCTTTCCGCACTTGAAGCAGCGACCTTCTCGCGAAAGTAAAGCTTTCTTGTCTTCAACCGCGAGGTTGCCGTTCCAGTTTTCTAGAGTATGGTCAGTTGCTTTGCATAAAACACAGTCTGTCTGTCGAACTGTCACTCCAGTCGCCAAGGCTCCGCTCGTTTGCCGCTCGAAAGGTCGCCTTGTGTCCCTTCGTTCCATGCTATAACGTCCGCCTTCCATGCGCTTGTCGATTGACGACATGTCCTTCTCTCGGCTTTCCACTTCGACTTTGAGAAAGTCTAGAAAATTCTCAATTTCTTCTTTGCCTTCGGGGGTAGCTCCCGCGTACTTGCGATTGTAGTCTAAAGTCACCTCTTTTGGTATGACCTTCCGTAACACAGTCATCAGCATGACTCCGTAATCTTTCGGGTCGACATCAAGAGCCCGTAGACTTCGTATTCGTACTTGGATCTCATCATATAGTTCCCGAAGTCGAACGGAATTCTGTGCATTGTTAACCTTTGGCAGATTCAACAAGCGGTCTAGATGTTGGTCGACAATAAGTTGCTTCTGGTTGAAACGTTGTTTCAAAATGTCTATCGCAGCATCGTAGTTCTCGTTGGTAAGTGGCAGCCCGCTAATAGCGGTAGCTGCTTTGCCAGTCAAGTAGCTCTTAAGGTACTTGAACTTGTCAACTTTGTGCAAAGTTTCGTTTGTATGAATACTGGATTCGAACTGATCCCAAAACGTCGTCCAAAGCGTAAGTTCTCCGTTGAACTTCGGCACTTCTAACTTTGGTAGTTTCACCCTCGTATCAGTGGGGTTTCTTGCCCGTGTTTGTTGCGTGCCTGTTGTGGACTCCGGTTGTACTTCAGGTGGTCTATCATGCGCATTCAGTTTCTGACAAATTTTTGATTTCGTTACACATATTTTTTCTTCGTAAGAAAAGACTGTCTGAATCTCATCTGCGAAGTCTTCGTCCACCACAAGAGCCTCGATAGAGTTGTCTAAAGACTTCAGAGTCTCTTCTTTTAACTTCAAAAGATCAAGTTTTGTGCAAAGCTCACCCGTCGTTGTAGTAGGTGCTTCCAGTAACACGTCGATTTCGTTGATAAGCTTCGTCACTGCTGTACGTAGAACTCCTCGTTTTTGCTTTAGACGATCCATCGTTGTTGATGCTCAATCCACCCTCTCTAGTCGGTATCTCAGTGGAATTCCCGGGTTTCGGCACCATAATTTTGTGTTCTGCAACACGATGACCCGGTTCGTTTCTCAGTTTGCCGATCAGAAAAGGATGACAAGCGTCATGTCTCATCTAAAAACGTTCGTTTTAATCATCATCATCGTGCTAACTTCATCTTCGTCCTTTTCGTTACAGGACAGTTCCCAAACCCATTCAACACACACAAAGAAGATAAAGTTAGTTTCGATTCCCCAACAAAGGCAACGTCGCTGCATGTGTGATGAAGCAGCTCACTCTCGATATGATGAGCTCGTGTTATGAGACTTCCACCGCAGTTTTCACGGACGGCTCAACCACGAGGGGAAGTTCGTCGTCTGCCTTTGTCATTCTCTCCGAGTCAATTTCAGATGGCCATCATCTCTCACATAAAACATCGTCAACATGCGCTGAGCTTTATGCTATTCTTTTCGCCTTGCAGAAAATTACTGACAGCCCCGTTCGCTCCTGGGTCGTCTTTACGGATTCCAGATCTGAGCTGCAATGTGTGGCAACTATGGGACTTCGCGACTTCCTCAGTCCTGTGGTCATTGAAATTCTACAAGTATAGAAGAAAGCAAGCGCACAGGGCCACTCTATCGTCTTCCAGTGGATCCCGGGTCATGTGGGCATCAGCGGAAACGAGGAGGCAGATCGAACAGCCGCAGGCGCGCACCAGCACACCCGCCGTGTTCCCATCATTTTGTCTCGGGTGATGGCCGTTACCTCGTCTCAAGCCTCACTGGCCCCATGATGCAGTCTCAATGGCAACGTGACATCACCACCCACTCTCTGCTTTACTGCGTTGACCCCACATTGTCCCTTACTCTCCCCCGCCGAATGCCATGTTCCTTTACCACAGTATTCCACCGCATGAGACTTAATGTGGCTTTTACACCCGCTTTCAAACACCTCCTCGGTGTCGGCGCGTCCAGCCTCTGTTCCGCATGTGGTGTGCGCGGTGACCTCCATCACGTCCTCCTGGTCTGCGGACAGTACGAGCGCGAGCGCGCCCTCGTGGAAACTGCTCTCCAACGCGTCGATCAACGCCAGTTCGACTTAGCCAAAATTCTCGGGCCATGGTCGGACACCTCACATCTGTTGCAAGGCCAACGAGGTGTTGCTGAGTTCCTCTCCAGCTCTGGATTAATGGACGAACTCCAATAGGACACCTTTCCATCATCATCACTTTCTCATCCCTTCCACAAGCGCAATGGGGCAGTGTACCGCCATAACGCCGGAGAATGACCCACCACATCATCATCCCATTTATGTGTGTGTGTGATGTTAGGAACCTCTCCGCACCTTGTCTTTGTGCTTTTTTCGTGCTGGGTAATGTCAACCTGCTCTAACACTTCTGGGCTGTCCAGTACAGTTATCGGTCCTTTCTCTTCTTGTTCTTTTTTTATGAATGGAATTAAAGGAATGGAATTGGGTTGCCGAGCCATTCCAGGAGTGGGAATGAATGCACCTTTCCATTCCGAGGAATGGAATGGAATGGGTGACCCCATTCCGCAACCCTGGTTGACTTATCCATGTCTAAATTACATTAAATTTAAATAACTATAAATTGTCACGTCTTGCCACGTGCATATCATGGGAAGAATCATTTTTTCTGTTCAACACCAGAAAACCAAGAGTGCCCATATTTTGCGTCTGTCTAGATGAATGAATAAAGAAATAGAATGTGGACTTACATTGACAGAATAGCCTAATACCCTAGCCACACGACAAACTGAATGCGTTAATGGAATGGCATTTACTTCACCTCCTTCATTTCGAAGGACATCGTTCTCACCCCGGATTAGTTGAAAACAGGAGGCGTACGCCTTTTCTGTTGCAATTATGTCCTATCTGTTATGTCCTGTTCTGTTGCAATTATGTACAAGAAAGGATGCTGCACAGATGATACGAAAAGGGACTACAGAAAATCGCGCCATTGTGCCAGGTCCTTCCAGTCCAGGCAGAAGTAACTGATTTTTTTCTTCTTCAACGCATACACCAATCCGGACAATTATCATGTGCAATAAAGCGGACACGCAGAGCCACCTATGACTAAAGTTTCAAGCGTATGAAGCAAAGCGTCTCTGAAACAGGGGGTGTCAAGGAAAAATGTCGCGTCTTGTCCCGTGTCTCGTCTTGTCCCACCTTATCCTATAGGTCATGCGCTAGTAGCAACGACAAGACGACAGGAGCTTCCTTCCACGTAGCCGCCTCACGGAGCCATGTAAGCCATGCGTAAAACACGGCAGCACCGCGATGTCATTGGAAAGAGAGAGAAAATGCGAGACTACCTCCCCTCTGTTTGCTTTCTCCTTGCTCGGCCCTGAGTATAATTTGATTTGTACATTTCAAGGGGCACTGAGGTGACCCCCAAAATTTTTTCTGTGCCGAGTGTTTCCCGACGAATAAAATGAGTTCCTGCGAAAGAACGATGAGCGAATGTGACCTACAGGGCGAGGGCTCTGTTCCGCACACCTTTGAAAACTCCTCCCCCTCGTGAACAGAGCGCATTGCAGAACGAGAGGACGTCGTGACGTATGCTACTCCCCTCACGTGACCGGTGACGTACAGTGGCACAGCTCGAGCATGTATACGCGGCACGTGAGCTGCGAAGAGAAAAGAATATTTTGCATGGTTACTCCTGGTGGACAGCTTGGCAGATTAGGCATGGTCTCAAGCCACGTTAAATACCACCTCATTGCTCCTTTAAACCTTTCCAGGTGTGCCGGTTACCTAACGGCTCAAGCCATCGTCATCTTCATCGCCAACATCGCAATAGGAGTTATCATCTTTGGAAACAGTTACTTGACTGTCGTGGCAACTGCGTGTTTTTCAGTAGTGAGAACGTCATGGATAATGATCCTCTCCTGTTTCACTGCCACGTTTATTGCTCTCGGTAGGCTCGCGAAAGATTTTCCGAAAACAGTAGACGAGATGCGAAAGTCACTCGGACCTGGTTTAACGATCTCTCGAATCCGCTGCCTGCGAAGCAAGTACACAGAAATCTGCGGCGCCGTGCAAAATGCTGGAGACATGTATTCAAACATTATACTGGTATGGTACGCGGACACGTTAACTGATGTTTTTCTCGCTATACCTGGCGTCACTAAGTTTAATGTCATGTCTTTCTTCGTCTTTGGTGTGGCTATCGTGACAATCATGGAAGTAACAGCCGCGGCAGCAGAAACGACAAACAATAAGGAGGACTCTCTGTTGAGTGTTCATGATGCGGCAACTGAAGATGATGGAATCGATCCTGCCATTTTCCGGGAACTGGTTGAAACTTGTGTAGCAGTAAGGATGTCCAATGTGCATGTTACAGTTGCTGGATTTGCTGATGTGAATCGCGGATTTGTCTTCACCATTGTGTCTTGTGTTATCACGTATTTGATGATTGCCTATCCGGTATGATCGGCATCCTGCTCTACATCATGGGCTTTAAGAGATATAACGGTTGCTCTGGCAAGCAAGCTGGCGGAGGAACTCCAGACTGAAAGAGCAGAGTCCGAGCACATGGAAGGCAGGACACAAACGAGTCGTTTGTGTTATGTCGTCATTTTTTCCGTGTGCCTGGACTTAGTTTTCTTCTTTTTTTCATTATGAAGCCAGAAGGAAGGAACAAGCCCTTTATTGGACGTTCTCTTTTTCAATTATGTACGAGCCCGGAATGTGCCTTGCACTACAGCCTTCCGATATGATGTGTACAAGAACCGCGGCCGTGTCTCCTGCCTGGCTTCCCTGTGTTGCATCCTTTTCTGTGGGTTTACCTCGCGGTTCTTTGTAGATGACTAATATTGCGCCCTGTTTAGCTTGTTTGAAGCGTGTCGAGAAGGCATTTTGTGCATTCTATTTGTGTTACATCGTATTCGAATTGTGTTGCAATTGTATTGAAATTGTACTACATAAGTGTACTTTGGCACATTAAATATCCTGAACAACAAGAAGAGAAAATGCATATTGTCCTGCGTTGTATGATATGAAGAAAGAAAAGTAACTAAAAAAGATGTGGGGTTTCCCACAAGAATCCCACAGGGATTCACTGCCCAACCTGTACCATCCACAGCCCATAGAAGAGGAACAGAGCAATGCTTACCAGCACAGCATATTTATTATTTCTGGGCCGCTCTCCAACACTGCCCGTCGACGGCTGTTGTTCTCCTGCATGACACACCGCAGAGTCAGGCGGGTCCTGGGGCGGATCCAGATCCACACTTGGGGTGAGAGGGTTCTGTGCCCGTAGCGGGCACAGAAATCATAAGGAGAGAGACTAGAAGCAAAGGTGAGAGAGCGCGAAAGAGCAAAGCGGATAAACGGAGGAGCTTCGCCTACTCAATGGCATGCAAGAGTACGCCCAGAGACGTATATAGAGAGGCTCTGGCCATCTTTTGATTGTTTGCTGCTTCACGGGCGGAGCCTGTTTTGACGACAGAGTCGGTGTTGCAGCGCCTAAAAAGCCTGAAACCAAACGAAACCCGCTTGGTCAATCCCCCCCACGAAATATAAAGGACCGTTTGACGTTGTGAAGGTGGCCAGAGTGAAAGGAGTGTTAAAAACCATTTGGTACCTTGGAGACACTGCCAAGGTGGAACTTGCCTCGATAAGAAACGTTTTTCCATATCATTCCAGGAGTTATGGTCTCTCAGGGGAGGCGAGAATGTAACGGCCCATCTCGACGAAGACGAGGAAGAAGAGGAAAAAGGTAGAACGTTGGGGGGATTGGATGTTGTACCCAGGACCTGAGTCCTGGGTACAACATCCATCGGCCACCGGCCGCCACAACATCGGCCACCTTCGTTGGCCGATGGGGCCCATCCTTCTCTGACCTCCGTCGTGTCCACCAATCCCTCGTGCTGGGTTCTCTCCGGTATAGCCTTCCCATCCTGCACGGTATCAGCCGAAGCAGAAATCGAGATCTGCTCTTTAGCCAAGCCAGGAGCCTCCGCGTCTGCTTGGGAGTCCCTTCGACCACCGAGACATACTCTGTCCTAGCCGAGGCACGTGAACCGTCGATCGATGTCCTGCGGGACGGGGCAACCCTCAGTGTTCTCGCACGGTACCTTACGCGGCACCCTCTCCACTACCTTCGCCACGTCGACGAAGACTGCCCAGCCTCTGACTTCGGTCGTGCTCTCGGTCGCCTCAAAGGGTCCGTCCCTGCACAGTTCTCCCTGCCCTTGCACGCCCCTGCGATGTGGACGCTTGCAAGACCCGAGACCTGTGCCACTATTCCCGGCCTCCAGAGGAAGAACGATGTGCCTGTGACAGTAGCCCGCCAGCTCGCGCTCGAGCACCTCAGTTCGGCCTATCCTCTGAGCCGCGCCATCTATACTGATGGATCGGTAGCGAATGAGTCATCTGCAGCGGCCTACTACGTCTCGCAGGTAAACCGTGACCTCGCCCTCCGACTTCCCTACACAGTGTCCTCCACGGATGCGGAGCTGCTCGGACTGCTGGCCGCTCTGCGGTATATCGCTGAATCTGTGCCTGATGCGTGGGTCGTCCTCACAGACAGTAAGGCGTCTTTGGCGCTCCTGTCCACATACCACCCGAGTGTCGTGAGCGATCTGCGTACCATGGTACTTCAGGAGTACGCCCAACTCTCCTCGGTCGGCCACCGTATCTGCCTTCAGTGGGTACCCGGGCATACAGGGCTACACGGCAACACATGTGCTGACGCGGCTGCGAGACGCGCCGCGCTTGATGCGGCCACGCCGGTGCCCCTACTACCGCTCCCGGTGTCTGCGTGCCGCCTGCTTATACGGCGTCTCTGCGGCGACGGCACCCGCCAGTTTCTTGTAGACGCTATCCGACCTAATGCGTTCCTGCAGTCCATCGACCCCTCACTGGAGTTTGTCATCGGCTGCCGCTGTACCCGCGAGGAGGAGACCCTTCTACATCGTCTCCGGCTGAACGTTGCCCTCACCCGTTCACTCCTGTTCAAAATGGGCCGCGTCTCATCTCCCACTTGCCCCTGCTGCGGTGTAGAAGACGATATTCCTCATCAGCTCCTCCACTGTCAGCGTCACCACCATCATCGGGCCGTGCTCTGGCAACATCTCTCAGAGCTTGGGTGCACGGACGGACGGACCGACGTTTCCCTCGCAACACTCCTTGGCCCTGTGCAGCGAGCTAACCAGTGGAGAGTCACAAAAGCGGTGCTCCGCTTTCTGCGTAACACGGGTCTCCTGGGCTCCCTGTGAGCCCTTTGTTTCTCTCTCGGCCCAGTGGGCAGTCACCACAGCGCTCCTCCTTCGAACCTTGTCACGCCTTGTGATTGTGTGACTGTGTGTGTGACTTTTCAGTTTTAGTTTTGTGTTTTAGTTTGGTTTTTCTTCTCCTTTTCTTTCCTTCTTTTTCTTTCTTCTTTTCCTTTTCTTTTCTTGTTCTTCCTTCCTCTTTTCATTTCTTCTCCTTTCCTTTTCCTTTGCTTTCTTCTTCTCCTTTTCTTTTCTTATTTTTCCTTTCTTCCCCTTTTCTCCTTCTTTCTTCCCCTTTTCTTTTCTTATTTTTCTTTTCGTCCCCTTTTCTTTCCTTCCCCTTCCCTTGCCTTTTTTTGTTTGGAATAGCAAGCCGACCTTCGTCTGGCTGACCTTTCCTTTCTTTTTCTTAATAAACATATTCCCCCCCGCTTATCTTTCTTTTGTCATCTTTCTCTTTAATCTATCTCATCCTTCTTTCACCGTTTTTTAGTTTATCCTTTATTTCCCAATTCTTGTCTTTCCTTTATTTATTTTATTCTTTCATTTATTGTTTTCTTTGCGGAATAGGAAGCCGACGTCCCGTTTGGTTGCCCTTCCCCCCGTTTTTTTCCTTTGGTCTAATAATTATATCCCCCCCCGCTTATCAATCAGCAGGTCGGCGCCATCTTGATGCAGTTCATCGGCTAGTCGACATGTACTTTTGTCGCGCTCAATGTAATCTACCAGGGTCTTATGACCCACAGGCGCCTAGGAAATGCCCTTCCAAACTGAAAGGATTTGTGGGAGCTCGACCGGAGCCAGAGAAAGAGACAACCAGATCGGCCAGTGTGGCAGCAGAAGAGAAGTGTTTATTCGGAGCACGGGCTCCAGAAGCGTGAGCGTGCTGCAGTCAGCACTTCATTGTCTCTTGGATCACTACAAACTACCCTCCCCCTCGGGGGGACTGGAAGGATTGTCCGAAGCAAAGGAGCCCAGGAAACTGACTTTTTAGGGCGCGGGGCGGGGGACACCGGGCCCGATGGAAGAGGCGTGTCGAAGGCCTGCACGGAGGGCGCGTCGATGAAGGCTGGCTTGGTGCGGTCTATGGACACCGTTTCCGGCTTGCCGTTGAGGTCGATGACGAGGGTCTTCGTGCCATGACGGAGCACTTTGTGCGGGCCGGAATATGGGGCCTGAAGAGCCCGTCGAAGCCTGTCCACGCGGAGGAAAATGTGGGAGGCTTCAGATAGAGCCTTGGGAAGGTATCCCGGCGACGGCGGGGGAGGGCGGGTAGCCGTAGGATGAAGACGGGAGAGTGTAGATTGTAGACGGCGCACGTAGTCAGAGGGGGCATCGGGCGGCAGGGGGGAGACTTGAAACACGTCAGCAGGTAGGCGGATGGTAGTGCCGTATACCAATTCCGCGGAGGAACACTGGATGTCAGTCTTCAAGGCCGCGCGAATGCCGAGGAGGACCAGCGGCAGATTCTCGGTCCAGTGCTGAGGCGCGCCGCGGGCCATCAGGGCTTGCTTGAGATGCCGATGCAAACGCTCCACCAAGCCGTTGGAGGCAGGGTGGTACGCGGTGGTGCGGAGGCGCGTGGTACCAAGGAGCTTGGTGAATGCTGTGAATAGGCGGCTCTCGAATTGGGGACCGCGATCAGTGACGACTTCCGTTGGCACGCCGAAACGGGCGATCCAGGAGGAAAGAAACGTGGAAGCGACCGTTTCGGCCGTTGAATCCGCCATGGGGGTTGCCTCTGGCCAACGGGTGAAGCGATCCACGCATGTAAGAATGTATCGTTGGCCATGAGAGTGAGGGAGGGGGCCCACGATGTCGATGTGCACGGTAGCAAAGCGGTGTGACGGGGGCAGGAACGTGCCAATCGGAGACTTTGTGTGGCGGTGGCACTTTGACAGCTGGCAAGGAGTGCACGCGCGGACCCATCTTCTGACGTCCTGGCGCACTCCCGGCCATACGTAGCGATCCGTGATCAGCGTAATGGTGGCGCGTACGCCGAGGTGTGCGAGGCCGTGGATACTATTGAATATGGGTTTCCGGAGGGCGTCAGGGACAAGAGGGCGAGGGGATGCACCGGAGATGTCGCAGAGCACGGGCGTCGGAGTTAAAAGGTACGAGATATCTTGGAGCTTGAGACCGGTAGACACGGTGCGAAGCCGTTGCAGTTCGGGGTCCCGTGCCTGGGCGGTAGCCAAGTCCGCGATTGAGAGCGGGCTGGAGGAAAGGGTGGAGATGCGGCTGAGGGCGTCAGCCACTACATTCGCGGAGCCAGCGATGTGACGAATGTCGGTTGTGAACTCCGCTATGTAGGAAAGGTGACGGATTTCCCGTGGAGAGTAGTTGTGGCCGGCCGACGCCATGGCGCCGACTAGAGGCTTGTGATCCGTCCAGAGTGTGAAGGACCGCCCCTCGAGAAAATGGCGGAAATAGCGAACGGCTGAGTAAGCTGCCAGGAGCTCCTTGCTGAATGCGCTATATCGTGACTCTGTTGATGATAGCTTCCGTGAGAAAAATGCAATGGGCTGTGGGCAGGAGTCAACCTCTTGCTGGAGTGCGGCGCCGACAGCCTGGGCGGAGGCATCCACAAGCAGGGAGAGCGGGGCATTGGGGCGGGGGTGGGCTAAGAGGGTGGCGTCGGCAAGGGCTCGCTTGACGGCCGTGAAAGCGGTGTCGTGCACGCCGGTCCACGGCAGAGATTGGCGGGGGGTCTTAGGGGATTTCAGGAGGTCTTCGAGGGGGGAGAGAAGTGCTGCACAGGCGGGGACGAAACGGCGGTAGTAGTTGACAAGGCCGAGAAATCTTCGCAACTGGCGCACGGAGGATGGAACTGGATAGTCCATGATGGGCTGGATCTTTTGAGGGAGGGGAGCTATCCCGTCCGCAGATACGTGATGTCCAAGGAATTCTAGAGATGTCTTTCCGAACTCACATTTCTGTAGGTTGATAACGATGCCATGAGCATCGAGGCGGGAGAAAACCTGGCGGAGGTGGTCGTGGTGCTCCTGTTCGGTCGCACTGGCAACCAGCAGATCGTCCATATAAGCGAACGTGAAAAGCAGTCCGCGGAGAACAGAGTCAATGAATCTTTGGAACGTTTGGGCTGCATTGCGCAGCCCAAAGGGCATGCGCAAGAACTCGAATAATCCAAAGGGTGTTATAATGGCGGTTTTGGGGACGTCTTCGGGGGCTACAGGGATCTGATGATATGCTTTTGTTAAATCAATCTTGCTGAAAAAACTTCATGCCGGCGAGGTGGAAAGAAAAGTCTTGAATATGAGGCAAGGGGTAGCGGTCGGGCTTGGTGATGACGTTGAGAGCCCTGTAGTCTCCGCAGGGACGCCAGTCCCCGGTCTTTTTGGGGACCATATGAAGAGGCGTTGCCCAGTCACTAGAGGAGGTGCGGACGATTCCAATGGCGAGCATGTGCTCAAATTCACTGCGGGCTACCTTCATTTGATCAGGAGAGAGTCGTCGGGGCTTGAAATGCACCGGCGGACCTGAGGTGGAAATGTAGTGGAGGACGGAGTGATTGACGGGCTTAGTCCAGTCTGGTGGTAAGCACAGTGAAGGAAATTCGCCAAGCAGGGTGGCGTAAGGAGATTGTAGCGCCGCAAGGGTGGTTGTGGCGAGCTGTGGTGTGGGAGACGAGGCGATGCCCGCAACGCGGAGCTTGGTGCCGTGGTCAAGAAGAACGTGGTGCCGGAGGTCGACAAGCAGGCCGAAATGTTCAAGAAAATCGGCTCCGATAATGGCTTGATCGGTGGCCGCCACTTTGAAAATCCACGGGAAAGTACGGCGGAGGCCGATGTCAAGCGTGAGGGATCGCTCTCCGAATACGGGAATGCCGGTGTTGTTTACGGCAACGAGGTGATACGTAGGTGATCTGCGCTTTTCCGAAGAAGTTGCCGGTAGTATGCTGACCTGAGCCCCGGTGTCGACAAGAAAGCGTTTCCGGGAAATCAAGTCCAACACGTAAAAGAGGCGGCAGGGAGATTGAAGGGACGCGGACGCCGCCTCTAGCGGTCCCCAGGCATGTTTCCCGGCCACGTGCAGGGTGGGGTGCAGTTACGAGCGTGTGCCCCGAACGACCAATGGTACTAGCAAAAGGTGGTCGGGTTCGGAGGGACTGGCGAAGGTGTCGGATGCCTGAGGCCACTGTTGTCCGTACGAGGCGAGCGGGAGCGTGGGCGCCTTCCGTCGCGGCGAGAGAAGGGGGGGCGGTGGGACGCAGCGGGGGCGGGCTGGAACTGGCGCAAAGAAGCCACTGCCTCCGTCAAGGACTGAATGTCTGCCCTCAAGGGTGAAAGTTCTGAGGCAGGGATGGTCTGGGAAACGGCGGGGACGCTAGATTCCGCTGGATGGTGCTGGGAGGCAGAGTGGTGTGAGGCGACGGCGCAAACAGGCGGCGGTGCCACCTCCATGATCTTGTCAGCGTGTAGGGAGAGTTCCGAAAGCGAAAGGTTGGTGGCCGTGGCAAGAATCATCTGTACGGTGGTAGGGAGTCGCTGGAGGAACAATTCCTTGAGTAAGCGTTCATCGAAGGACGAGGCCCGGTCGCCTAGCAAGCCTTGAAGATGTCGTAGGAACTGCGATGGGCGGCGGTCGCCCAGGTCTTCAGCAGACAGCAATTGTTGGTATCTGCGTCGTTCGGAGGCCATAGTACGTTCAATAAGAGCAGATTTGAGGGTGTCGTACGGTGTCTCGCCCATTGGGGCCATCAGGACGTCCGCGACGTCGGAAGCGACTTCGGGCGGAAGGACGGATACGACGTGCCTGAATTTCGTAGGCTGTATGGAGATCACGGCGAGCTGAAATTGGCATTCTGCCTGCAAGAACCACACTGAGGGATTGGCGGGCCAGAATGCAGGGAGTCGGACCGCGACGGAATTGACGTGCGGCGCCGGGGCTGGCGCGTCGGTGCCACCCTGGGAGGTCATGGAGACGTTCGGTACGCCCGGGTCACCAGATGTGGGAGCTCGACCGGAGCCAGAGAAAGAGACAACCAGATCGGCCAGTGTGGCAGCAGAAGAGAAGTGTTTATTCGGAGCACGGGCTCCAGAAGCGTGAGCGTGCTGCAGTCAGCACTTCATTGTCTCTTGGATCACTACAGATTCAAGAACGAAGGGGTCGAAGGGGGCGAAGGAATTATAGCAGATCGAGCGTTGTTGGCAGGAGCGCCGTCACGGGGGAGAGGACAAGAGGCGCAGCTTAGACGCCCAGAATTAGATCGCGTACCGTGAAAACCGCCAACATCCCCCCCCCCCCCGGAAGAAATCTGGCGGGCGCCCCTGATGGTTGACAGAGTTTTGGCATTTGTAACAGATACATTTTGCAGGTACCTTTCCTTTAGCTTTGCATTGCCACAATTCTTGACGGTGGTACTGACCACCTTTGTTGATTTCGTGGTGCTTGGGCTACTATAGATACTGCACAGCATGTGACCTATATACAACAAAACAGGTACTACTTCTGTGCGATGTGATCTGCAAATTATCGAAATTGTATTCCAAAAAAGAAACCTTTACCATACCTTATAAACACCTTTACCTTATAAACCTTACCTTTATAAACACATTGCAAGATTTTCTTTAGTGTCCTCCAACCTGCAAACCAAAGGTATTGGAATTGCTGTGCTGATTGAAAATCGTTGATTGTAGACTGCATGGCGTACAGTCTAAATCAAATACCTATCACTTACACACCACTGCTGTTGGCTGGCCCTCTGTAACTCAGGTTATTTGCTTGCACCATATACGAAACAGGCCAGTTGCAATTACGGCCTATACTGTATCACACAGCTTGTTATGTTTGTTTGTTTTTAAGGGAAATAAAAAGAGGAGAGATTGAACTCGTCTCCCGACTTGTTCTGCTAAGCCTAACAAATTATCAGCCCCCCAAAAAATTACTTCTCACGTGCTGTACTCGCATGTTCGCTACTCACTATTCATATGTTCACTAGAAGTCCACTATTCACAATTGTCCACTATTCTCAATTATCCCAAGATCATGCATAGAGAATCCTGAAAGGTTGTGTCCATCCCACAGCTCTAAAGAAATCTCACAAGTGCCGCCAAGGCAGCATCCCTCGTGTTCGGTGCCCAAAGTCCCAACACCTTTACTATATTCAAGACTCTGCTGTCTAGTCCAGCCAGTGTAGCTTTCACAGTAGCTCTTTGAGACGCATACCTAGTGAAGTGCATTATAATATGTTCACTATCCTCCACCGTTGCACAAACCGAACAGTTCAATGGGTCAGCTCTTCCAACAACTTTATGAAGAAAATGACGGCCTTCAGGCACATTCAACCGACACCGGTGTAAAAACGTCTGAACAGAGCGCGGTAGCGTAGACGGAACACAGAACTTCAGCTCCGGATCTATGCGATGTAGCAGCGGCGAATGACTCTGCAATTGTACCCATCGCCGTCTTGTTACCCATCATTATTGTTGTTATCATTATTATTAATATAATTAATGTATTATTATTATTATCATTACTATCATTATCTTGTTACCCATCATCCCATTATTGTACCCATCGCGTTCCTGCGACAATAACTTTAATGAAGATGTAACATCTGACTTTGAGTACATCACCGGATGTAGTGTTGAAGATAGGGGTGCTTTATCCGCTAGTTCGTCTGCAGCTTGATTATCCTCCTCTATCCATGTCCAGGAAACCACTGCACAGTTACTTTGTGGCCGGCGACTGTATTATTTGTTGTATTCGTGGAGTATTTGGCGAGCTGTTGGTGTCATGGAGCCATTTCCTAAGAACGAAAGCATGGCTTGGAGTCCGGCTTTTGAATCGCTGTATACCACCCACTCGGCAGGTGAATGTTGTGCTACTACGTACTGTATTGCCACCTGGATGGCTACCAATGCTGCTGTTGTTGAAAATGTTTTGTGCGACAGTCGTGCCATTCCCTCTTTCCTGTGCAGTGGAACCACAAAAGCAGATGCTGAGCCTGATGCCGTCGTCGATCCGTCAGTGAAAATAGCAGTGCTGCTACAGTGACGCTCCACCATAGAGAGACAATGCTGTCTCAGCACTGTAGCCGGTGAAATGGACTTGAGTGGTGTACTCCAGTCACGGAGATGCAAATCCGCGGTAGCTCTAGAGTCCAAGGGGGATGCTGAGTCGCTGTTAGAGGTTGTGTTTTTGGCAAGTTGCACTGGGTAAGGAGCAATGGCTTTGTAGAAGTCAGAATTTCGGCATCTCAATTTCCGTGCCAGGGTGTGCTTGTCGTGACGCAGATTCAGGCGTAAATAGTGGCGCACTATTTCTTGCGTTCTTAGCACCTCTACAGGCAGTTCTCTAGCTTCTGCTGTTGCCAAAACATTGGAGGTGGTTCGAGGTACCCCGAGGCAGATTTTCAGACCTCTTGTTAAAACTCTCTGTAGTGTCCTCTCTGCTGTGTTGCTTATCCCATATTGTACAGGTAGATGGTAATCCACCATTTGCCGAATAAGAGCCCGATGTACCGTAAGTAGGGACTTCGTTGACATTCCCCAACGGAGGCCGGAGAGATGACGAAGGACGTTGACCCGTGCCTCAGACTGCTCCTGAAATTGTTTTATGTCAGCAGACCATGCTAATTGTGCGCCAATGACGACTCCTAAGAAAGGGTGATGAGACACCCTCTGAATTGGCAGACCATTGAGAGTCAGTTGAAGACTCTTCATTCTTTTTCGAGTAAGCGGGAGAAATAGTCTTCTCAGCAGACACGTCCATGCCTCTGTCCGAGAGGAAAGATACCGCGCAATCTATCGCATTCTGGAGTCGCTGTTGCAAAGCAGGCAACTGCAACCCAGACGTCCATATAGTACATATATCGTCAGCGTAAATGCTGATGTAGACGTTCTTAGGTAAACGGTGCGGAAACCAGTAGTATATAGTCAGCTCAAGTATCCGGAAACTCACACAGAGGCCTGGGCGCCATTAATTAGCAATTAGAGCTAACTGGGATCCCCCACATTAATCAGCACCCTCCAGTGAGTCATCACACTAATTGGGGAGCATCTAACTCGTGTCCAGACCACTGTGTGAGTTGCCGGCTACTTGAGCTGATAAAAAATAAAAAATAGATAGAGATAGAGTGAAGAGAAGGAGTTTAGTTGAAGATCAACGATGCCATCTCGAAGAAAGCTGTCCGGAACCGCCGCTGACCATCACTGGGCGACGGAGCACAGAGGCAGGTTGCAAAGCATCTCGAGTTGTGACCACATGTCCTGGCCATCCTGTGACATCATCATGGCATGTCTGGGCAAGTTAGGACAGCTCTGGACATGCAAGGAGAAAAACACTCATAATACAGAGGCTGTGAAAGCAAGAGTAAAGATGCTAACCATCAATAGCTATCAACAAAAAGAATCAGGCACAGAATCAAAACAGCCCACCACAACAGCAGTCACGGGGAGCGCAGAACGATGCGACTGCTCCATCTGACAGCCATGCAGAGAACTGAATCATAATGCTTTTTCTCCTCTTTAAAGTCACGCATCTGCACCCCCTAGCGGTTACTTTCTCAAGTAATTTCATGACAAAATTAGTAGGAATCATGCCAGCGCTACTCTCGTTCCCAAGGCTGAAGAAAATAGGAAATGGCGGGGATTCCCGGACAACAGCAGCCAGCGCCTGACATGCACGGGCACGAAAATCATAAAAAAAGGGAGACAAAGGTATCACGAGCGAAAGCATTAGTTACACAACAAATCAGCCCACCACAACAGGAGCGCAGACCGATGCGACTGCTCCATCCGACAGCCAGGCACAAACTGAGCCGCGCGGGGACTGCGGAGCAACCGAGCGCACGTCTGCTCTCCGCGACAGCCAGCGAGCAACTGACTGGGATGCCGCGCCGCGGCTGCTACGCATGCGCGCGCGCTCTTAGTGCCCTCTGCAGCTACCACCAGGGAGAAGTAACACGAACGTACCTGCGAGAGGCTAAGAGAGAAGTGCATTCCTGAGCGCTCTTCTTGCTTTGCTCATTGGTCGTGACGTCATCCCATTGTCCCAAGGCTACACGGCTCTTTTTTTTTTCACAAGGTCAACACAACTGGAAAAGGTCAATCTGCAATGAAGCCATGGCATGACGTCATCATGCACCTGCGTGGCTCAAGGGCACGTATGCTGTAGACAGGGGACCTATTATTTATTGAATCACTATCCCAAGATTATTTCCTTTATTGATTGATTGATTTTTAAAAGAAAAAAATGCAGATGTTAGTCTCGAGCCACTCGGGACTGGCTACTCCAGGACGCATTATTAAGAAAAGAAAGGGAAATTACACAAAACTCGACGCTTTGCAACAGAATGGAAACAGAATAAATGAGAACATCACCACCTAGCTTGGCACCAAGAGCGAAATCTCAATGCACAAAAACAAAGAGCGTCACAATAGGTCAGAGAGGTCCGTCGAGACGAGAAATTGCCCAAGGGCGCGCATGGCAGGTATGAGCTGATTAGCTGGCCAGCACCCAAGAACCTTTTCGGTGGAGTATGGCCGATTATCCAGGCGGGACAGGGACGACACAAGGGTACAACGGTGTGCACTGTACCTCGGGCAGTCTTGGAGTATATGATCCACGTCCTCAACTACATCACACAGACCGCAGTTGGGGGACGGGACCATGCCGAGCTTAAACAAAAGTCGTCCATTGTACGGCACGTTGAGGCGCAGCCTGTACATGAGCGACGTGATGGGTCGGGGAAGCGCTGACGGCATATAAAAACGGAGATCTGGGTTCACCTTGCGCAGGAACGACGTAGAAGGGACACTGCTGCACCAGTGTTCACTGCACAGACGTCTCATAAGAGTACCAATTGCTTGTTTCGCGTTCGCTTGGATGAAATACGTAGGGTGCGTCGGTACACCACGTGCCACATGAGCCCGTCTCGCAAGTAGGTCGGCAGCCTCATTCCCAGGGACGCCACAATGACCTGGGATCCACAGCAAGGTGATGTTATGTGTCTGTGTGACAGCACACGAATACTCCCTGAGGACGTCACACACCAGTGGAGCGAGGGAGCTCGAGCTCATGGTGCACTGCAGAGCTTGGAGGGCAGTTTTAGAGTCACTGTATATGGTCCAGTGCATGGGTTGTTGACGGGACACAATGAAGGAAAGCGCCATAAGAATGGAATGCAGCTCGGCCGCAGCAGCCGACGTCGGGTGCGACAGCCTAGCGCTTCGTTCAATCGACAGCTCAGGAATTACGAATGCACAGGTAGAGCCGGTCTGTGTCGATGAGCCATCAGTAAAGATTTTAATTCTGCCTTCATCGTGATGAAGCAGGCTCAGAGTGACTTGGCGAAGAACAACAATTGTTGTAGCCGATTTTCTGGAAGTCAAGCCAGGGACATTGACATGCACAGGTGGTGCCTGAAGGGCCCATGGTGGGACTGCGGGTAGAACCAGTTTTTCGTGCTTTGGAATGAGGCTGCGGTGAGCTAAAACAGCTTGGCAGTATCCGGATGCTGGTCGTCGAAGAATGTCGCGCACTAATGTGTGACGGTAGTGGCGAGTGGAGAGCCTCATGTAGTGCCCAAGAGATTGTGCATGAAGACCAGCGAAGGCTCCTTGGCTTCAGCCATGACAGGGACAGTTGGCATTGATTTGTGGACACCAAGGCACTGTTTCATGCTCTTTGCAAGGACGGTTTCCAACACTTGTTCGGACGAAGGACAAAGGTTATGCAACACTGGAAGATGGCACATCAACATTTGTCGTATGAGGGACCGGTGTAGACCAAGCAATGCCCTTGTAGAAAGCCCCCAGCGGGCACCATAGAGGTATCGCAGGATACTCAGCCGAGACTCAGCTCTACCTCTCAGACAACGAACCACCGCTCACCAGGACAGACAGCGGTCAAAAACCACACCAAGAAACTTATGGTGTGTAACACGCCGCACGACATTCCCACCTATATGAAGCTGAAAGTTCTTCAAATAACGGCGAGTGAAAGGCAAAAAAACAGTCTTCTCATGAGAGAGGTCCATGCCTCTGTGTTCCAGGAAAGCAGCGACAACATCCACGGCACACTGTAAGCGGTGCTGTAGCGCTGGCCACTGCTTGCCGGATGTAAATATACATATATCATCAGCATACAAGCTGATGTTGACGCCCCGTGGCAAGAGAGCTGATAGAGCAGCCATCACAACATTGAAGAGGAGTGGGCTGAGGACCCCACCCTGTGGGACACCTGCTGTTGTGCTGTGATGAGACGTTTCACCATCCGAAGTCATCACAAAGACAGTTCTACCATGTAGATAGTTAGCTATCCACCTGAGAGCTCGCCCAGTAACGCTGAGGGAGAAAAGCTCATGGGGTACATGGCAGTGGCTTGTAGTGTCATAGGCTCGCTTAATAGCAAGGAATGCCTCCACAGTTAGTAGACCTTCCGATCTAGACTGTTCTACGTGACTATTCCCTGACTATTTCCTTTATTCTTCTATAACGATTGCATAGGAAACTATTGCAGAAGAGCACCATGTATGAAAACCAATCGTAGGAATTCCGAAGTCTTACTAAATGAGACTTGCAAAAGAACAAGATATCCTAACACGTAACTCCATCAATGGCTAATAAGTGGAATAGGCACTCAACAAATCAACACAGAGTATGGGTAACAAGGAGCGCAGAACGATACATCCATTCTGTCCGACAGCCAGGCACGGAACTGAATCGTAATGCTTTTTTCTCCTCTACAAAATCATGCATTTGTCCCTCTTGCGGTTACTTTCTGAACTAACTTGATCGCAAAATTATGAAGAATTGCTCTAGCACTATTCCCATTTAAATCAAGGGTGCAGCAGCACAAGCGTCATCGTCAAGACATGAACCTTTTGTGTCCATAAAAGAAAAAATACAGAGCGTCAACAAAGGAAAGCATGCATGTGGGGGCATGTCAGGACACGTCGTACTGCTGGGCAACAGAGGAAAGCAAACACTTGAACAGAGTGAAAAAGACACTCACCATCATTGGACACGTACACTACATTCCCTCATTGTAAATCCGTTCGTCACAAAATCCACCACAATCGTCGAACATCATTCACCAGTGACGAACCACACATCTGTACCCCGTCAGAGTTAAACGGAATCCCACCCCTGTTGGAAATTCCTACTTGACTCCATATGGTATTATGACACCAGGTCCTACATGATGAAGGAACCTACATACAAATAGGATCCTGTTTAATTGTGGGTCCTACATGCAAATGCGATCCTACATATAAACAGGATCCTATTTGGTTGTGGGACCTACATGCAAATGCGATCCTACATATAAACAGAATCCTGTTTGATTGCGGGACCTACGTTGGGTCCTACATGCAAATAGGTTCCTACATATACACCAAGTCTCTCGTGGTGATCCCGTATAATTTGTGCACCCTATTGTGCTGTGTATATTAGGAAATAACAAATCATGCAGCTTCTTTCTTTTTTTTTTTTATTGATATCGTTCATCATCCCTCTGACATGTCTGTTGAACAATCACACTCTTGCCTGATGTACAGCGTCTTCAACACCTTTACAGATCATGCTAGATGATAGCTGTAAGATATATTTCTTGGAGGCACCTGAAACAATAAAGCGAATTAGAAAGCTAGATTTAACAAGGGATAATACATTATGTGTCACATAAAATGTGCCAAAACCCGTGCACAGGTTAACTAGACTTCCCACATATGCTGTTACTTGAGGTCCAAAGACAATTGTTTTGTTTGTTTGCAGCAAGATCAATTAACTATGACAACTGGGGCTACAGCAAGGGTGTCAGTAAGGCATTACCTGAACAGGGTGAAACCAGGGTTACCTGAACAGGGTGAAAACAATGCACGTTGAGTTATAATATCCGCGATTATTTACACTCTGTGCATATTTCTTCCACACTCGGGGAAAATATGCATGACTCAAGCTGAGTTATTATGAATTAATAACAAAAAAGGAAGATCTGTATCTTTAAAGCACCGGTACCCTGTAGCAGGGCCGCTGAAGCATCACACATGATATCTTCAACCTGATGTTAATTGATGATACAGGTTAACCAACAGGGTAAGAGCACAAGATTACAAATGGAGGATAAGGCAATAGGTAACAATAGGGTAATAATCGCACTGAGCGGATAAAGTTATAGGGGCATTGTTTTGGTAGGCGTCACCATTCCCCAAGTCGGCTTCACCTAGCGCACGGGTGCATTAGGTGAAGCCCACCTTACAAACCTGCCACTGTGGTCCGACTGTACGTAAGTTTCTGCCATGAATGGCGAAATGTAGCAATTTGGTATCAGGTGAAGCCCACTTTACGGAACCGCTTGTGCTGCTTCGTGTCGTTTTCTCCCCTTATCTGTAACATTAGGTGCATTTTTATTTCGCACAATTTCTTTGTCTTTTTTGTTTTTATTTTGTACCTTCTTTTTTGGCTTTCTTTCTTGCCTTTTTTGTACTACCACAAAGAATTCCCTGGCGGGGGGGGGGGCGGAGGAACTTGCAACTAATAGGCTAAAGACTAGCATGAGGGCAATCGAAAGCTCGGATATGCAGACGGTCCGCTGAGGAGGTTAAATCATTATAATGATAACTGGGGGTGTGGGGGGGATATATTTATTAAGAAAAAAAAAAGACGGAAAGATTAACTCAACCGAGAAAAAGAAGGAAAGGTTAGCCGGGTATTGTTCTTGACTACCTAGCTGCGAGTGAAGAGCCGGAACTCCCCCCGCCTGGCCCCCTTCCCTCGTACTCCCATGGTCTGTACTAACCTCTCCTTTGCATTTCCTTGTTGTCTTGTGGCGGGTCGTATACCCCATAACGGAGTGGCACTTTCAACTTGACAGTAATTAATTTATAGCGTGTAATGTGGTGGAACTTGCACATATGGTGTGGGTTATCAAAGAAAGTATTTATTTACCTCGTGAACGCGACCTCGTCTCCATGGGGTCAACGTCCACCAGCTATAGTCTACTGGTGACATCACACTGTGAAGGTCGTCAAGGGAAGGAGAATGTGAGCGCTGGGTTCGGCTCCATGAAAGGTCGCAGCGATTAACAACAACAATAAAAAAGAAAATCAAACAACAGTGGGACATGGGCATGTACGTGATGGTTGCCGTTCAGGTGCGATACTGGATCACGCTGGGCTGGTCGTTCTGTTTGTCCGTCTGTATGTTCCAGCCTCAGGACGCCCCTTGTGTAGCAGCTTGTGTAGCTTCGTATCGTTGTCCCCCCTTCGTATTCATTGTAAAATTATGTGCATTGTTGGCACGATTTCTCCGTCTGTACCATGGGCATCCCTGTGACTTTTTTTCAGCCCAGGGCAAAGAATTCCCGAAGGAGGGGGGGGACAAAAACGTACAACCAATAGACCCAAGACAATAGCATGAGGACATTCAAATGCTCTGACATGCAAACGGTCCTCTGATAATGTCCAAATTATTAGACGATATCCGAGTATAATTCTTGACCTCCTGCGAGCCTGTGATAAGTCGGTTGTCACCACCATCAAGGTCAACGCGGCGCAAAGAAAGGTAAAACAAGAGGCGGGAACACTTCCTCCTCTCCCCGCAAATACCCTGGGCTTTTCTTTGCGACAATGAAGTAGGCGGGGCTAAAGCCGAATTTTTACTGATTTTTTAGACTATTTCTGTTGCTATACAGTGCATAGTTTCGGTTGGGTGTGCGGTTATCAGTGGAGGACTTCGTATTTCTGTGAAAAAAAGTGAGGTTCGCTTGGCAGTTTTCAAAGTTGAATTGAAAAAATAAATTTCCTGCAATTAAAAATTGTCGAAAGCTTTCCTCAATCGTCGCAAAAGTTTCCAGAAGGTAATTGCCGAAAGTCCTACAATCCTTAGAATATTTTATCACCTTAGGTGAAACACTCTGTATAGAGGTCTTGGATGGTATGTTCAATGACTCGTGAGGCATACCTGGCTGTTTTGCCTGAGTCATTGCTAGAACAATCAACAAAGCCTGTAAAGTGCAGTTGTAATGATAATTTGCAAATCATTGTACTTTTGACAAATCACGAAATCATTGTACTTTCGACAAAAACAAAAAAGAAAAATGAAGGAACACGCTACCGCTCACTTACTTCTATAAATTTATCTTACCGCATTTATTGAAAGCATCAACAAGTATTTCAGTTTCTGGTACTCTAATGTCAATTTCTTTTCCGCCTCAAGGTAATCAAGAACGCGAGATTGCCTTCCCTATCCGCGCTACAACCTCCACCGTTCATCAGATTACTTGGACGACTCATATTAATGAGCATGTCAATGGTTTCCGTTTTTATATTTGTCCCACTGCTCAATCTAGAACTCTATACACGGTAGTGCTCTCGGTTCGGTTCGGTTCGGTTCGGTTCGGTTCAGTTCGGTTCGGTTCGGTTAGGTTAGGTTAGGTTAGGTTAGGTGTTAGTGCCCGTCACGGGACACACAAACTTCATGTTGTGGTAAACTGTTGCGTACTGAAGATTTATGTGTGTCCCGTTGAGCTCGCGCAGGTAGCTTATGCACCTGTAGTCTTGTCATTCGTCTCTCGCTGCTTTTGTGCCCGGTGCGACGTTCTGCCGAATGATGAAGCCGAAATGCAAGATAAAAATGCACAAGTAAAGTTACAAAGGAAAGAGCAAAATAAAAAATGAGGAAGAAAAGAAAGCGTGCCAAAAAATGCAAATTTTTTACAAAGAATACCAAGGGGAGAAAATGACACGGAGCAACATTAGCTGCTCCGTAATGTGGCTTCACCTGACATCAAAATGTTACATTTTGCCATTTCTGGCGGAAACGTACCTGCAGTCTAGCCATACTGGTAGTTTTGTAAAGTGGGCTTCACCTAATGCACCCGTGCGCTAGGTGAAGCCGACTTGGGGAATGGTGATGCCTACCAAAACAATGCCCTAACCGGCAATTCACGAAATCCAACGGCTTTCGGTCTTCCAAGGTACACACACAGAAACAGGTCCAGATACCACTAGTAAGGCATGAAACACAGTCACAGCACTGCGGGGCACCAAAACCACCAAAACTACGACGAAAGACGCTTCCCGAACGAGAGCTCTCTGGACACACGTCCGAACGCTTCTAAGATTTCCCTTTCAAATGAGCTGGAGGCATTCCAAGCTCCAAGGCCGCGCCGCCTGTAACGGCTCTCCTCGTCTCCTCCATGCTCTCCTCGCGCTACATCCAGAAAGCAGAAAGTCGCGCGTACGGGCGACCAGCGCCATTGGAAAGAGGACGTTTTCCCCGTCAAAATAAGTCTTCAATCACATTTCTACGCCAACAAACAACCGATATCGAAAAAAATGCCCCCAGCCCCATGTATAACGAGCCGCTGTTGCCATGTTGTCCTCACTCGAGAATGGAGAGAGATAGAAAGATCCCGCAAGTTTCTAGCCGTTCGGTGTTCGGAGTGCACGAATCCGTTAATAGGTGATTCAGATCTCCCGCAGGGTTCAAACCTAAAAACAGGGACGAAGGTTGCAGAAGGAGAGTCAGCCTAAGGAATTTCGGGAATAGCGCCATAACCTGTAGTAAATAGACGGGGGATGCGAATTGAAAAGTTGTAGAGCAAAGAACGGAGAACGCGCATCCAAAATTTCCAGTAAATTGGACATTAGGTAAGCGAGATTACGGCACTAAAGGAACGGCACCCACGGAAGCGTCTCCGAGCGGGCGTCAGCCAGACTTGCTGGCGCCAGCGCCATGACCCTCCAACTCCAAAGCCCATATCTGGGGAACGGAAAGTCGCGCGCTTACGGAATTCAAGCGGTTAGTAAGAGCACGTCGAGAGCTTCAAAACTATGTCAAACACGACTCTGTAGGTGCAATGGAAACGTTTTTAGGAAAAAAACGGCCGGCAGACCCATGTATTGGGAGGAGTGTAAACACGGAAACCGGTAGCTCGAGAACCAGAAGACTTTGACAGCTGTAGTAAATTTTGCCACGTTCACCGAGTTGAGGCGAGTACACTCCAGAAAGATGAAAACTGTCCGACGCGGGCTGCCTTCCGAAAAAGGGCCCCAAAGTTTAGAAAAACAGAGTTACAAGGGCGTCTCTGCCCACAACCCCCGAACCGCTAAAGACCGATCCATGATTCCATTTGACCGATCGTAGAGCGACTCAAGTCCTACTAGGACGGAAATTCTGGCGTCGACCTGACTAGCGGGGCGGATGTTACGGAGCTCCGAATTATCGGAAGTGCAGACGGAGGCCTGGAATTTCCAAGTATCTCGACTACTTTTAGGATTTCCTGCCGGCCGTGAGCGTGCACGTGAAGGGGGAGGATTGGGGAATCCGTCACAACAAACCGCGTCCTGATAGAGCAGGTTTAGTCCTAGATATTAGACCGAGAACCCCATCGACACCGCAATCGCTCGATGGGGTTCAGCCACCTCGACCGGTTGCGCATTGCTGTTGAAGTCTGTGCTTAAATAGCACTGAAAGGGATGCACGCATCATTGTATGCTTGATGTTTCGTCGACTAGTAATGGACATACTCTATGCATGTTCCATAAATGAATGCAACCAGTCCATTCAGTTGTTTTCAACCTAAAAATATATATCATGGCAAACATGACTAGTTCGCTCTGGGCCCCAGTTTTGAAGGATATATATATGCAATCAAATAACGTTTGTTGCTGTGTTAATATATCACTTCCATATCTCAAAATGATTCCCCACGTCCTCCCCACATGAAACCAAACAGGTCACGTAAGATCTCCTGTAGCTCCTTTTTGATGCCTTGAAGGATCCTACAAGTCTCCTCGTAGCCGGATATAGGCAATGTAGTGTCCTACAACTCTCCTATATTGCCGCATATGGGACAAGTAGGACACCACAACTCTCCTACATAGCCTAATATGAGACATGTAGGATCGTATGACTCACCTATATGTCAATGAATATAGGACATGTAGGATCCCACAATTTTCCCACATGATACAAAATAGGACATAAAGGATCCTACATCAATTTGTATAGGATAAATAGGATCGCATACAACCTATTTGGCTCTTTTTCAACAGGGACCGAAGCTACGCTCTTCCACTAACGGCCAACGCAATTGCTAGGAACAGAATTAATGCGTCCACACCCGTCAGTGTCCAAGAGAGAAGTGAATCCTAGCGCCCTCTGCAGGCTGTGCTCATTGGTCGTGACGTCAGCCTATTTTAGGGCTACACTGTTAGCGCTACACTGTTTTTTTTTCACTAATGCTCCTCTGGGCAAGGTCCACCTGAAACAATTGCGTCGCGGTATGACGTCATCATGAAGCTGCGTGGCTCAAGGACGCATACGCTGTAGACAGGAAACCTGTTATTTATTGAATCACTATCCCAAGATGATTTCCTTTGTTCTACTATAATGATTGCATAGGGAACTATTGCAGAAAAACACCACGCATGAGAGGAGATTGTAGGAATTAAGCATTTCATTCCCAAAGTCTTACTGTACAGGAAAAAATAAAATATCCTAACTCCATCAATGGCTACATACAACGAGCTAATCGAGACATATCCGTCCCATCCGAGAGCCAGGGAGATAACTGAATAATGACGCTATGTTCCTCGACTGGATAAAGCCATGCACCTGCCCCCCTTGCGGTTACTCTCTGAACTAAATGAATTGCAAAATTATTAAGAATAGCACTACTCCCATTCAGGGCAGCACTATCGTCAAGACAATAATGTTCCTTGTCAAAAAGAAAAACTACATGTAGAAGGAAAGCATGTCAGAACAGGTCAGGGTATGTCAGTACATGTTTGTCAGACAACAAGGGGGAAAAAGCGAAAAGAAATACTTCAACAAAGCAGAAAACCAGCACCAAACTACACCTTATTCATCATGCTCATCATAAATCGTCCAGGACAATACGCACCATTTTTCTACTGCTACACTTTTTTCCAGTAACGGTCAATGCCTTGCTACAAACTGCGTGACGTCATCACATCCTGTATGAAGAAGACAGAGGCAAAAACTCCTATTATTTATTGAATCGCAAGGTTATTTCCTTTGTCCGACTCTTAATGACGTTCACTTTTACAATAAAATTCAACAAAAAAAGCACAGTGCACATTAGCGATTTTCACCCCAAAGGCTCATCATGGTCATTAGAATCACAACACCAGTACACTACCACTTCTCTTTTAAAATAATAAGTGGGACCACTCAACATCATCACCAGGCTTATGTAATACATGACCCTTTCTATGCTCGTATACTCATTGTCTAAGCCTAAGGCTAGACCTGCGAGCAAAAAGGCGCGAAAGCCTGGGGGCAAAGTTCCATTCGTGCTCGACGGAGGACTAGACAGAACGCCGTTACGGGAACATGATTGTATTCCTACTATATAAATGATTATTGCACTGCAGTTTAGAAAACTAATACAAAACTATAATTTTAGGAGATTATTAAAATTCTGCTTTCTATAGAAACTATAATTGCCCTATTACTTGGATCGTTATTAATGAAGCGCTCCAATTTTTTCTCTCTTCCCATTTCAGCCTTGTCATGCAGTGAAGCAGACTCACATCCAAAATAATTAATTGACACTGAGGGTGCCGTGCTTCAGGAATTCCTATCCTGTGCTCAGATGCAAGCATTTCTGCACGAATACCTATAACAGCTTATTTCTTCAACATAGCGAGCTCCTAACAACACCTGACAAACAAGCAGAGAAACCCACTTCTCATAAATTCAGTTTACCAAGCGACTTTCTTCTGCGCAAAAGCACACGTAACATGAAAAACGGTTAGGAGCAACTAATATTTATTTGAACAAGAACTTTCGTGCAAGAGACTGCACTTCTTCAGGTTGAAGAAGTGCAGTCTCTTGCACAAAAGTTCTTGTTCGAATAAATATTAGTTGCTCCTAACCGTTTTTCATGTTACGTGTGTGATTCCCTCTTCGCGGGCTCCTTGACAGTGTTTCATTTCCCCCCCTTAATTATGCATTATATATAGTCATGAAGAGTTTGCTGATGGATGTTGGAAGGGTGTACATTTCCTTAGATAAATCATTCACAAGAATACACACAGCGGCTTTGAGCTCACCAAGGTTTTATGCAATGCCGACTGATGTTAGTATTTTCATGGTAAAAAGCATCTGTTGCAGCTGAACAAACCAATACCATCAGTCAGGGGCAGTTGTCTCGTTATATTGCAAGAGAGTACTCAGTACTGGAGATATATAAACACACGGAATAAAACAAACTGCCTAGTGCAGTGAGTGGAAAGTTTATTCCACTTCTTATTGGCAGAATATTAACACAATTTTTTCTACAAGATTTCTCAGGTCAGAGCACTTTATAGGATATACAAATTGCCAATTATGTGTGTTATGTGTATGTATATCACCACACTTAAATGTATTTACCTGCTGTAATATACCCCACACCAAGCTAAAAATGGGGCATATTGTCTTCAGTTGAAAAGTCAATGCAGGAGAGCATGCATGGCTGTAAAGTGTTTCACCTGATCCATTACCCAAAATGTATGAAGTGGCAGTACACAACTATCACATAGAATGACCCATCTGTGGTGCTGTGTGTAGAGTCTATGCACACTTTTCTTTTGATGTTAACATTGCCTTGAGTTTGAGGGAAAGCACAGGACAAACACGGGACGAGACGAACACAAACACACGAACCAGTAATGAAGCTTTAATACACAAAGTGAAGGAGAGACGGGTAAAAAGAAAGTGTACACTTCGGCATTAACATCAAGTCAACACCAGCTAGCTTTCCTGCTCCTTCTGTGTTCATCACACTTTTGTTGGTGCCCAAATGCCTTAACAGCTGTTTTAGCATGCCTGTCATGAGAACTAGCAAGAAATCCTCATCTTGCAACAAGTCAGTATTTCCTCGTTGAAAGACAGTAGGATCATCCTTCTTGCCTTTGTGTGTGAGGGAAAGCACTGGACTGTTTGTTTGGGCTCTGATAGAACTGACCAACAAGGCAACACTGGTTTGATTGTCGTCGTGTTTCCTCTCACTGTAACATATATTGTAGTCCCTCATGGTGATGTACAGGTACTGCCTTGTAATGAGGTGAATTGGATCCTTTGAAACGTGCCATCCAGCACACCCCGAATACTGAGCTGCATAGTACGCTGAGTGCAATGCAGTCACGTAGTTTCCCTAACATAAACAAATAGTTTCTTGAAGGTAAAAAAGGACATTCCAGTACAACATAGCGTTTTACAAGTGCCTGTACGCCCGCAGCACATCGTTGCCATCGCGGCTTCTCCTGCACCTGTTTTTTTTTTCTTTTTCTTTTTTTAAGGAGTAGCAAGCTGGCACTTGCCTGGCTGACATCTCCTTTTGTGTGAATAAACATATACCCCCCCCCCCCTGCACGGGCTGCCTCTATTACATCTTCCTCTGTTTTTGTAAGTGGGGTGTAGGACAGCCCCAAAATCATGTGCATAATAGGAAGCTTGGAAGACAAACGAGACCTTGCCAGTTTTGAACATTGCAGACATATCAGCAAGGCAGGTGTCCCCACGCCTGACGGAACCTTGTGATTTGATGGACCTTTTCCTTTGATGTGTCATCTCTATAAAAGCACCCAATCCGTTACAAATATAATAAGACTTTAAACCTCCATCTTTCATTCGTTTTACCCCTGTGCCTTTAGTAAAATGCCTCTTGGCTGCATCCTGCATTTCTTCTCTCCATGCCTGAAAATCTGAAATCAGTAAAAATAAGCAATGTCCTCAGTTTCAACACAATCCTCACGTGTTTCGTAATTTTGTTGCTCCAGTTAAGAACAGAATGATAATTCTGAGTAAAAACACAAATACAAAATAATAGGAATCATTAAGCACAACGAAAGATTACTGATAATTGCCGAAACCACGATATTTCTTACTCATATACCGACTTCGGTGTTAAGATAGAACAGGTGACAATTAGACAGTCCGATTACACAGATTTTACGAACACGTCACCAGAATTAGTGCAACTTGGCACTATGGGTGTACATTACGCACCAGTCTACCGGTTTATGCCACTGAATCATTTGCTACAACACATGCAAAATAAGAGCGTTGAACGCGAATGGTGTGTAGCATGAGACGTACTTACCAGCTTCAGAATTGCACTCGTGTGTCTTGGAAGTTATGTACATACACCTGGTAGGCTGGTACTGCTGCTGCCTGAACTGAGAGGGTGCAGCTGAGAAAAAGTGGACTGGCACTTGTTGCATCTGTAGTAACAGAGCGGCCCATTTTACAATTTTGTACAGACGCCCTCACCTTTTGAACCGCGAGCATGAAACTCGCAGGCGTTGCTGAAACGTTCCCTCACCTGTTGAACATCGACGGACGAGCGGGACTTCCAGCGAGGAACTTGAACGGAATATTTGGCAAAGTTGCTTCACCGCTACCACAAACCACAAATCTCATCCTCAAGCAAACAAACCGCTGTGTGCTAGCGCATGCGCACGCGAAGCGAGCAGACGGCACGGCGGCGGCAAAGAGAGACACGTGACACCACTTCTAGCGCATGCGTAGCGCAACTGATTTTCCTCTCCCGAAGGCCAAGTGACTCCTTTCGCCTGTAGTTCGAGTCACACGGGCTCCGCCTGTCGGCGACCATCTTATGTCACGTGAGAAGGTCGCTTCTAGAGGTGTGCGTTACGACGCCGACGCCGGGCAAGTTTTGCTCGCCGAAGCCGCCGAGTCCCCTGAATCGGCGCGCCGCCGCCGCCGGTTCGCTGATCGGCGCGCCACTGTCGGTGAACGGAAGTTTAATTTTTTCCTGCGGATTTTACAAGTCAACAGGGTGAAAACATGAGTTCCTGGGAATAATATTGCGACTGTCCTATAGACCGTCCAGTTATTATGGCGAACTGGAAAAGCGAATGAGATGTTCTGATCTTGGCCTGGATACGTCAACCCCTGTCTATGTAAACGAGCACCTCTGCCCAGACCTCAAACAATTACTTGGCGCACCAATATCAAAAAAGAAGGCAGAAAAATGGAATTTTGTGTGGGTCAGGAATGGAAAAATATTTGCTCGGCAGAATGAGAGCTCTGGTATCTTGCATATCTAGAATCGGGATGATATCCTGAAGATTGTGTAGTGCTTCTTTCTTTGTTTCCCCCCTTCACCTTTTGTCAGTTTTAGTTGATTGTTTGTGTTTGCTTTTCTTCTTCTATCTTGCATATGTACTATATGACTGATGATGTGTTTAACAGACTAGCACAGAAGCCGTCGTTGTCAATTGTCCATCTTAATGCCCAGTCTATTAGAAGTAAACGGGACGAGCTAACCATCTGGTTAGAAAATCTAAGCTCTGTGTTTGGCGTTCTCATGATATCCGAAACATGGTACAAACACCAATGTGATTACATTACAATTCCTCGCTTTTCGCATTTCTCTTGTGATCGTGCCGGCCGCCGAGGCGGAGGAGTTGCCATGCTTATAAACAGTTCGTTAGAGCGAATACTTATTCAGGAGTTCTCCTAAATTAGTGACGATATTGAGATTATCACTGTCAGGTGTGTTCAGAATGTGTTTACAGTTATATATAGACCACCTGCTAGTGACATTTCTAGGTTTCATGATAGCTTTGAAGCGTATTTAAGATTTGTGTTTGAGCTTGGCTACACAGCCTATATTTGTGGGGATTTCAATATCAATGTGCTCAGTGAAATTTCACCTGCCAGAAATTTCGCCACGCTGTATGAATCCTTTGGATTCTTTAATACCATCACATGGCCCACGAGAATAACCTGTACTTCGTCTACTCTATTGGACCTCATTATTACGAATAATCACACAAATGACCTGTTGGCTGGGGTGATTACGTCTGGCATTAGTGACCATATGCCGGTTTTCATTTCTGTGGATGAAGTGTATGGGACAAGGCAAAACAGTTATGTCATCACACATCAAGTTATCCGCGAAGCAAGCCTGGTTGAATTTAGGGAGGATATTTCACGATGTAATTGGTCGTCTATTATGAAGGCCAGGTCATCTCATGAAGCTTATAACAATTTCATAGGCATTATCAAGCCTCTATAGGCGGCAAGATTTCCTACCAAACCGGTTAAACGGTCTCGCCGTCGTATCAGAAAACCATAGATTACTGCAGATCTGCTTCGCATGATTCGTGAAAAAAAATGACCTATACAATCAGTTTATGAATGATAGGAATCCAAACACACTAGGTCAGTTCAAGAAGTACAGGAACATGCTGGCACAGAAGCTGAGGGACGCAAAAGCTTCATATTGCTATTCATTATTCGCCAACTGTGCATCGAGACCAGCTAACGTGTGGAAACACCTGCGGAATTTACAAATCGCGGCCAAAATTCACCGCAGGACACGGTCTACGTAAACAGTAATCTTGTTTCACGCAGGGATGCGGCACAGTATTTTAATGAGTACCTGACGGGCATCGCAGATACATTGTGTCCATCATGTGCTAATTCCTCAACTGCAAGTCATTTAATAAGAGGTACGGTCTCCGACTCAATCTATCTCCGTCCTACAACTGATGAAGAAGTGATCGAGGTTCTCAGAAACCTGCCAAACTCGAAGTCGCGCGACTGTAATGATTTTCAAATTATCCCTCTAAAATTTATTGCGGATTTGATCTCGCCAATCCTGGTCCATATATACAATCTTGTTCTTAGCACTGGCGTATTTCCGAATGCTATGAAAGTAGCTAGGGTAGCTTTGATACACAAAGGAGGGGATCCTTGTACCACCTCTAATTACAGGCCAATTTCAATTCTTCCCGTCTTCTCTAAAGCGCTAGAAACCATAATGTACGCGAGAATAAGCGCATTTTTCGCTTCGCACTCAGTTACTACCGATATGCAGTACGGATTCCGCCCGCGCCGTTCAACGCAAAGCGCACTTTTGTCTATGAAGGAATTAATACTACGCAATATCGAACGCGAACTGTACACAGTTGGTGTGTTTGTCGATTTTACCAGGGCCTTTGACCTCATAAACCATCAGATGCTTTTAGCGAAATTAGAACTGTACGGCATTCGAGGCCTGCCACTTGCACTTTTCACTTCCTACCTTGAAAACCGAGGCTAGTACGTTGACTTAAATAATCATCGCTCTCGCAGATTAAATGTTCATTGTGGGGTACCACAGGGTAGCATTTTAGGCCCTCTTCTGTTTAATGCCTACGTGAATGATATTGTAAATTGCTCTCCCTTGCCTACTTTCATAATGTACGCCGATGATACAAGTATGTTCCTCTCCGCCTCTGATATCGACACACTCCGCAGAGAAGCCAAACACATTGTCCGCTCTATTCGAGTGGTCAGAGGTCAACGGCCTTGTGATAAACACGCGTAAGACGAAAACTGTCATCTTCCGTTCAAAGAACAAACCTGCTCAAGATTTAGACCTCCGTCTGGATGGGGCCAGCATACCTCAAACTCGCTCGATAAAGGTGCTTGATGTTACCTACCACAACTTGACAGCAACAGCTACGTTATTTTTTACGTCAGCTGAAATGCGACAATCCTGCATGGAAACATTTGTCCTAGAGTGGCTTCGAAAAACCACGTGCAAAAACGAAACTCTCATATTTCCGATCTAGCGGGAAAAACAGGAGGGCGAAATGTGTCGAATAGTGGGCTTAATGTGCATGGCGCCGCCGCAGTGGTGTACGGAATGAAAAAGTGTAAAATACGACAGCATCAGCTACGTTATTTTTTACGTCAGCTGAAATGCGACAATCCTGCATGGAAACATTTGTCCTAGAGCGGCTTCGAAAGACCACGTGCAAAAACGAAACTCTCATATTTCCGATCTAGAGGGAAAAACAGGAGGGCGAAATGTATCGAATAGTGGGCTTAATGTGCATGGCGCCGCCGCAGTGGTGTACGGAATGAAAAAGTGGAAAATACGACAGCATCAGCTACGTTATTTTTTACGTCAGCTGAAATGCGACAATCCTGCATGGAAACATTTGTCCTAGAGCAGCTTCGAAAAACCACGTGCAAAAACGAAACTCTCATATTTCCGATCTAGAGGGAAAAACAGGAGGGCGAAATGTATCGAATAGTGGGCTTAATGTGCATGGCGCCGCCGCAGTGGTGTACGGAATGAAAAAGTGGAAAATACGACAGCATCAGCTACGTTATTTTTTACGTCAGCTGAAATGCGACAATCCTGCATAGAAACATTTGTCCTAGATTGGCTTCGAAAAACCACGTGCAAAAACGAAACTCTCATATTTCCGATCTAGAGGGAAAAACAGGAGGGCGAAATGTATCGAATAGTGGGCTTAATGTGCATGGCGCCGCCGCAGTGGTGTACGGAATGAAAAAGTGGAAAATACGACAGCATCAGCTACGTTATTTTTTACGTCAGCTGAAATGCGACAATCCTGCATAGAAACATTTGTCCTAGAGTGGCTTCGAAAAACCACGTGCAAAAACGAAACTCTCATATTTCCGATCTAGAGGGAAAAACAGGAGGGCGAAATGTGTCGAATAGTGGGCTTAATGTGCATGGCGCCGCCGCAGTGGTGTACGAAATGAAAAAGTGTAAAATATGACAGCATCAGCTACGTTATTTTTTACGTCAGCTGAAATGCGACAATCCTGCATGGAAACATTTGTCAAAGAGCGGCTTCGAAAAACCACGTGCAAAAACGAAACTCTCATATTTCCGATCTAGAAGGAAAAACAGGAGGGCGAAATGTGTCGAATAGTGGGCTTAATGTGCATGGCGCCGCCGCAGTGGTGTACGGAATGAAAAAGTGTAAAATACGACAGCATCAGCTACGTTATTTTTTACGTCAGCTGAAATGCGACAATCCTGCATGGAAACATTTGTCCTAGAGCGGCTTCGAAAAACCACGTGCAAAAACGAAACTCTCATATTTCCGATCTAGAGGGAAAAACAGGAGGGCGAAATGTGTCGAATAGTGGGCTTAATGTGCATGGCGCCGCCGCAGTGGTGTACGGAATGAAAAAGTGTAAAATACGACAGCATCAGCAACGTTATTTTTTACGTCAGCTGAAATGCGACAATCCTGCATGGAAACATTTGTCCTAGAGCGGCTTCCAAAAACCGCGCGCAAAAACGAAACTCTCATATTTCCGATCTAGAGGGAAAAACAGGAGGGCGAAATGTGTCGAATAGTGGGCTTAATGTGCATGGCGCCGCCGCAGTGGTGTACGGAATGAAAAAGTGTAAAATACGACAGCATCAGCTACGTTATTTTTTACGTCAGCTGAAATGCGACAATCCTGCATGGAAACATTTGTCCTAGAGCGGCTTCGAAAAACCACAGTGGTGTACGGAATGAAAAAGTGGAAAATACGACAGCAGCAGCTACGTTATTTTTTACGTCAGCTGAAATGCGACAATCCTGCATAGAAACATTTGTCCTAGAGTGGCTTCGAAAAACCACGTGCAAAAACGAAACTCTCATATTTCCGATCTAGAGGGAAAAACAGGAGGGCGAAATGTGTCGAATAGTGGGCTTAATGTGCATGGCGCCGCCGCAGTGGTGTACGAAATGAAAAAGTGTAAAATATGACAGCATCAGCTACGTTATTTTTTACGTCAGCTGAAATGCGACAATCCTGCATGGAAACATTTGTCAAAGAGCGGCTTCGAAAAACCACGTGCAAAAACGAAACTCTCATATTTCCGATCTAGAGGGAAAAACAGGAGGGCGAAATGTGTCGAATAGTGGGCTTAATGTGCATAGCGCCGCCGCAGTGGTGTACGGAATGAAAAAGTGTAAAATACGTCATATTTCCGATCTAGAGGGAAAAACAGGAGGGCGAAATGTGTCGAATAGTGGGCTTAATGTGCATAGCGCCGCCGCAGTGGTGTACGGAATGAAAAAGTGTAAAATACGACAGCATCAGCTACGTTATTTTTTACGTCAGCTGAAATGCGACAATCCTGCATGGAAACATTTGTCCTAGAGCGGCTTCGAAAAACCACGTGCAAAAACGAAACTCTCATATTTCCGATCTAGAGGGAAAAACAGGAGGGCGAAATGTGTCGAATAGTGGGCTTAATGTGCATGGCGCCGCATCAGTGGTGTACGGAATGAAAAAGTGTAAAATACGACAGCATCAGCAACGTTATTTTTTACGTCAGCTGAAATGCGACAATGCTGCATGGAAACATTTGTCCTAGAGCGGCTTCCAAAAACCGCGCGCAAAAACGAAACTCTCATATTTCCGATCTAGAGGGAAAAACAGGAGGGCGAAATGTGTCGAATAGTGGGCTTAATGTGCATGGCGCCGCCGCAGTGGTGTACGGAATGAAAAAGTGTAAAATACGACAGCATCAGCTACGTTATTTTTTACGTCAGCTGAAATGCGACAATCCTGCATGGAAACATTTGTCCTAGAGCGGCTTCGAAAAACCACGTGCAAAAACGAAACTCTCATATTTCCGATCTAGCGGGAAAAACAGGAGGGCGAAATGTGTCGAATAGTGGGCTTAATGTGCATGGTGCCGCCGCAGTGGTGTACGGAATGAAAAAGTGTAAAATACGACAGCATCAGCTACGTTATTTTTTACGTCAGCTGAAATGCGACAATCCTGCATGGAAACATTTGTCCTAGAGCGGCTTCGAAAAACCACGTGCAAAAACGAAACTCTCATATTTCCGATCTAGAGGGAAAAACAGGAGGGCGAAATGTATCGAATAGTGGGCTTAATGTGCATGGCGCCGCCGCAGTGGTGTACGGAATGAAAAAGTGGAAAATACGACAGCATCAGCTACGTTATTTTGTACGTCAGCTGAAATGCGACAATCCTGCATGGAAACATTTGTCCTAGAGCGGCTTCGAAAAACCACGTGCAAAAACGAAACTCTCATATTTCCGATCTAGAGGGAAAAACAGGAGGGCGAAATGTGTCGAATAGTGGGCTTAATGTGCATGGCGCCGCCGCAGTGGTGTACGGAATGAAAAAGTGTAAAATACGACAGCATCAGCTACGTTATTTTTTACGTCAGCTGAAATGCGACAATCCTGCATGGAAACATTTGTCCTAGAGCGGCTTCCAAAAACCGCGCGCAAAAACGAAACTCTCATATTTCCGATCTAGAGGGAAAAACAGGAGGGCGAAATGTGTCGAATAGTGGGCTTAATGTGCATGGCGCCGCCGCAGTGGTGTACGGAATGAAAAAGTGTAAAATACGACAGCATCAGCTACGTTATTTTTACGTCAGCTGAAATGCGACAATCCTGCATGGAAACATTTGTCCTAGAGCGGCTTCGAAAAACCACGTGCAAAAACGAAACTCTCATATTTCCGATCTAGCGGGAAAAACAGGAGGGCGAAATGTGTCGAATAGTGGGCTTAATGTGCATGGTGCCGCCGCAGTGGTGTACGGAATGAAAAAGTGTAAAATACGACAGCATCAGCTACGTTATTTTTTACGTCAGCTGAAATGCGACAATCCTGCATGGAAACATTTGTCCTAGAGCGGCTTCGAAAAACCACGTGCAAAAACGAAACTCTCATATTTCCGATCTAGAGGGAAAAACAGGAGGGCGAAATGTATCGAATAGTGGGCTTAATGTGCATGGCGCCGCCGCAGTGGTGTACGGAATGAAAAAGTGGAAAATACGACAGCATCAGCTACGTTATTTTTTACGTCAGCTGAAATGCGACAATCCTGCATGGAAACATTTGTCCTAGAGCGGCTTCGAAAAACCACGTGCAAAACGAAACTCTCATATTTCCGATCTAGAGGGAAAAACAGGAGGGCGAAATGTGTCGAATAGTGGGCTTAATGTGCATGGCGCCGCCGCAGTGGTGTACGGAATGAAAAAGTGTAAAATACGACAGCATCAGCTACGTTATTTTTTACGTCAGCTGAAATGCGACAATCCTGCATGGAAACATTTGTCCTAGAGCGGCTTCCAAAAACCGCGCGCAAAAACGAAACTCTCATATTTCCGATCTAGAGGGAAAAACAGGAGGGCGAAATGTGTCGAATAGTGGGCTTAATGTGCATGGCGCCGCCGCAGTGGTGTACGGAATGAAAAAGTGTAAAATACGACAGCATCAGCTACGTTATTTTTTACGTCAGCTGAAATGCGACAATCCTGCATGGAAACATTTGTCCTAGAGCGGCTT